>NC_057798.1:750384880-750611282 GCF_018294505.1 Triticum aestivum | reverse complement strand
CGTGCGTGCGTGCGTGCATATGTGTTGTGGAGCGCCCCCCAAGAGACCCCATGATGATGCCCGTGTGCCATTGCCCACTACTCTTGAACTCCTAATGGGCTTTGGGTTGCATAATTGGGCCATGGGATGATATATGGGACACGTTGTGGGGGTAGTGTGAGAAGTAGACGTGATGTGCACATGAGTTGTATATTTGTTGAATACATATTTCATATAAATAATGTAATTATGATTTTTCCACTAAAAAGAAGTGGCATTCATCTAAATACCCATGAATTATGTTGGGCCGCCCTCCTTCCCAAAATAATTGGACACACATGATGGGTCTCTATGTCCAGAATGATACTTAATGTGAGCATAACTTATATTATAGCACTAGCTTTTACATAGTGGACTGAGCAAGATCCCATCACTTTATATAAGGATGTAAGAATTGTTTAAACACTAGCACTGCAATCACGAAGAGCATAACAATGAAAATTATTAATGGTAATCATTTTAATTGGTTCCAAACGATCCTCTAATTATATAGGGATATTGGCTTCTTGATTATATTTCTCCCCCTCACCGTTTAAAATAGGTAGCCCTATATGTTCAGTAATTTGTTTGTTGCAAGCAGTACTATTAGGCACTTCCGATAATTCTTGCAACACTTGTATAACATCGGAGAGGGTACACTCATCATAATAAATTTAATTACATCAATAAAACATAGTGTACACTACCAACCATTTTTGACATATTTATGCTATGCTTAATTTTAGGTTCAATTTTAGCATGCATGGTTTTGTTTCTTCTTTTCTCCCAATTTTTATCTAAGATGGCATGAATATGCTTGAGAGTTCTCTAGTGTTAATTTTAGGTGGTGTCAATCTATGCTTCATCAAATCTATATAATTATGGAGTTTTAACTTTATCAAAGAGAGTGCTAATTTACCAAAAAAATGGTTCTTGGTCTTGATTTATTCTCGGGTCAAAATTCATCACTTAATCATTCCCACAAACAATTATTACTCCCACATTAATTATATCAATGATAAGGCCTATAATCATTATTTCGGCAGTATTCGTACATGCATTATTGTTGAAGATATTTTGACGCCAACATGTTCTTTATTTCGCTCAACAAGTTCACGACATTAGCAATATCATAAGTACTAGATGATGCATTATTAAAAGAAAACATAGACATACGCAGGTTTGGCATTTTAACTTTGAACCTCCTAGGTAGAGTTTAGATCAACCCAGAAGTGCTAGGGATCAACCCAGAAGTGCTCAAAGAAGCCATCTAAATTAGACAACCCCTCCAAACATAACTAGTGGGATGGGAACCGCTCGCTAAATCTCTTCTGGCCAGGGTCCATGATAGTTACTAACATTGCCACAAGTTGCATTGTTCGTGTAAGACCTCTCACCGCGGGAGCATCACAAGAGTATCATGCATTACTACATAAACAAAAATATGATGTGGCACATCAAGTAATTATGTTACAGAAGGTTCTAGTATATGGTACTGTTGGGAAACATAGCATGCAATTTCAAAAAAAATCCTATGATCACGCAAGATCTATCTAGGAGATGCATAGCAACGAGAGGGGGAGAATGTGTCCATGTACCCTCGTAGATCAAAAGCGGAAGCGTTAGTTAACGCGGTTGATGTAGTTGAACGTCTTTACGATCCAACCGATCCAAGTACCGAATGTATGGCACCTCCGTGTTCAGCACATGTTCAGCTCGATGACGTCCCTCGAACTCTTGATCCAGTAGAGGGTCGAGGGAGAGTTTCGTCAGCACGACGGTGTGGTGACGGTGTTGGTGATGTGATCCTTGCAGGGCTTCGCCTAAGCACTACGATGCTATGACCAGAGGAGTAAACTGTGGAGGGGGGCATCGCACAGGGCTAAGAGAACAATTGGTGAGCCTTTGGGGTCCCCCCTGCCCACATATATAAAGGAGGGGGGGAGGACGGCGACCAGGAGGGGCGCCCCATGGGGGGAGTCCTACTTGGGCTCCTAGCCGAAGTAGGATTCGTCCCCCCTTTCCTTTCTCCACCGGAGGGAATAGGGAGGAGAGGGAGAGGGAAAGGGAAGGGGGCGCCACCCCTCCTCCTTGTCCTATTTGGACTACCTAGGAGGGGGCACGCGGCCACCCCCGTAGGCTTCCCTCTCTCTGCCTTAGGCCCATGTTGGCCCAAAACTTCCCCGGGGGGTTCCGGTAACCTCTCGGTACTCCGAAAAAATATCCGAATCACTCGGAACCATTCCGATGTCCAAATATAACCTTCAAATATATGAATATTTACCTCTCGACCATTTTGAGACTCCTCGTCATGTCTGTGATCTCATCCGGGACTCTGAACAAACTTCGATCACAAAAAGACACAACTCATAATACAAATTGTCATTGAACGTTAAGCGTGGGGACCCTACGGGTTCGAGAACTATGTAGACATGATCGAGACACATCTCAAATCAATAACCAATAGCGGAACCTGGATGCTCATATTGGCTACTACATATTCTATGAAGATCTTTATCGGTCAAACCGCACAACAACATACAGTGTTCCCTTTGTCATCGGTATGTTACTTGCCCGAGATTCGATCGTCGGTATCATCATACCTAGTTCAATCTCGTTACCGGTAAGTCTATTTACTCGTTCCGTAATGCATAATCACGTAACTAACTCATTAGTCACATTGCTTGCAAAGCTTATAGTGATGAGCATTACCGAGAGGGCCCAGAGATACCTCTTACACAGAGTGACAAATCCTAATCTCGATCTATGCCAACCAAACAAACACCTTCAGAGACAACTGTAGAGCATCTTTATAATCACCCAGTTACATTGTGACGTTTGGTAGCACACAAGGTGTTCCTTCGGGATTCGGGAGTTGCATAATCTCATAGTCAGAGTAACATGTATAAGTCATGAAGAAAGCAGTACCAATAAAACTTAACAATCACTAGGCTAAGCTAATGGATGGGTCTTGTCCATCACATAGTTCTCTAATGATGTGATCCCATTCATCAAATAACAACACATGTCTATGGTCAGGAAACATAACCATCTTTAATTAATGAGCTAGTCAAGTAGAGGCATACTAGGGACACTTTGTTTTGTCTATGTACTCACACATGTACTAAGTTTCTGGTTAATACAATTCTAGCATGAATAATAAACATTTATCATGATATAAGGAAATATAAATAACAACTTTATTATTGGCTCTAGGGCATATTTCCTTCAGTCTCCCAGTTGCACTAGAGTCAATAATCTAGTTTACATGGCCATGTGATTTAACACTAATAGTTCACATGTGTATGTGATTAACACCCATAGTTCACATCACCATGTGACCAACAACCAAAGGGTTTACTAGAGTCAATAATGTAGTTCACATCGCTATGTGATTAACACCCAAAGAGTACTAAGGTGTGATCATGTTTTGCTTGTGAGAGAAGTTTAGTCAACGGGTCTGCAATATTCAGAGCCGTATGTATTTTGCAAACTTTCTATGTCTACAATTCTCTACATGGAGATACTCTAGCTAATTTCTCCCACTTTCAATATGCATCCAGATTGAGACTCAGAGTCATCCGGATCAGTGTAAAAGCTTGCATTGACGTATCTCTTTACGAAAAACTCTTTATCACCTCCATAACCGAGAAATATTTCCTTAGTCCTCTTAGGTAACTAAGGATAACTTTGACCGCTGTCCAGTGATCCACTCCTGGATCACTATCCTACCCCCTTGCCAAACTCATGATAAGGTACACAATAGGTCTGGTACATAGCATAACATACTTTATAGAACCTATGGCTGAGGCATAGCGAATGACTTTCATTCTCTTTCCATTTTCTTCTGTGGTCGGGTTTTGAGTCTTACTCAACTTTACACCTTGCAACACAGGCAAGAACTCCTTCTTTGACTGTTCCATTTTGAACCACTTCAAAATCTTGTCAAGGTATGTAGTCATAGAAAAATCTTATCAAGCATCTTGATCTATCTCTATAGATCTTGATGCCCAATATGTAAGCAACTTCATCGAGGTCTTTTCTTTGAAAAACTCCTTTCAAACTATCCTTTATGCTTTTCCAGAAAATTCTACATTATTTCTGATCAACAGTCTGTAGTAAAATGTATCATTCGAATACTTCTCAATACCAAAAATTCTTAAATAAGTTGGTGGACGTGAGGAATTTTCCTATTAATCATCAGCAAAAAGAATCAACCTGAAAGCACTCTCTAGTAAAAAAAATGGCAGCTAATCTCGTGAGCACGAAAGTTTCTATTTTTTTACAGCAAGATCGCATAGACTTCACCCAAGTCTTCCCAAAGGTCCTACTTGGCATAAACACTAATTAAAACTTAAAACCACATCTAAAAAGAGGCTAGATAAATTATTTATTAATAAACAGGACCAAAAGCAAAGGACAAAAGTAAAATTGGGTTGCCTCCCAACAAGCGCTATCGTTTAACGCCCCTAGCTAGGCATGATGATTTCAATGATGCTCACATAAAAGATAAGAATTGAAACATAAAGAGAGCATCATGAAGAATATGACTAGCACATTTAAGTCTAACCCACTTCCTATGCATAGGAATTTTGTGAGCAAACAACTTATGGGAACAATAATCAACTAGCATAGGAAGGCAAAACAAGCATAACTTTAAAACTTTAAGCACATAGAGAGGGAACTTGATATTATTGTAATTCCTACAAGCATATGTTCCTCCCTCATAATAATTTTCAGTAGCATCATGAATGAATTCAACAATATAACTATCACATAAAGCATTCTTTTCATGATCTACAAGTATAGAAATTTTATTACTCTCCACATAAGCAAAATTCTTCTTATTCAGAATAGTGGGAGTGTCATAAGAGACTCGAATACTATAACTTGTTTCCACATTAAAAGAGTAATGTTCAGAAAAAGGGTAATCATAATCATGACAAGTTTTATAAAGATAATCATCACTACTTTTATAGCATAAGTGTCATCACAATAATCATCATAAATAGGAGGCATGCTATCATCATAATAAATTTTCTCATCAAAACTTGGGAGGCTAAAAATATCATCTTCATTAAACGTAGCATCCCCAAGCTTGGGGCTTTGCATATCATTAGCATCATGGGTATTCAAAGAATTCATACTAACAACATTGCAATCATGCTCATCATTCACATACTTTATGCCAAGCATTCTATGTAATTCTTCTTTTAGGACTTGAGCACAATTTTCCTTCCCATCATTTTCACGAAAGACATTAAAAAGATGAAGCATATGAGGCAACCTTAATTCCATTTTTTGTAGTTTTCTTTTATAGACTAAACTAGTGATAAAACAAGAAACTAAAATATTCGATTGCAAGATCTAAAGATATACCTTCAAGCACTCACCTCCCCGGCAACGACGCCAGAAAAGAGCTTGATGTCTACTACGCAACCTTATCCTTGTGGACATTGTTGGGCCTCCAAGTGTAGAGGTTTGTAGGACAGTAGCAAATTTCCCTCAAGTGGATGACCTAAGGTTTATCAATCCGTGTGAGGCATAGGATGAAGATGGTCTCTCTCAAACAACCCTGCAACCAAATAACAAAGAGTCTCTTGTGTCCCCAACACACCGAACACAATGGTAAATTGTATAGGTGCACTAGTTCGGCGAAGAGATGGTGATACAAGTGCAATATGGATGGTAGATATGAGTATTTGTAATATGAAAATTTAAAAACAGCAAGGTAGCAAGTGGCAAAAGTGAGCGTAAACGGTATTGCAATGCTAGGAAACAAGGCCTAGGGTTCATACTTTCACTAGTGCAAGTTCTCTCAACAATAGTAACATAACTAGATCATATAACTATCCCTCAACATGCAACAAAGAGTCACTCCAAAGTCACTAATAGCGGAGAACAAACAAAGAGATTATTATAGGGTACAAAACCACCTCAAAGTTATCCTTTCCGATCGATCTATTCAAGAGTCCATAGTAAAATTACATGAAGCTATTCTTTCCATTCGATCTATCATAGAGTTCAAACTAGAATAACACCTTAAGACACAAATCAACCAAAACCCTAATGTCACCTAGATACTCCAATGTCACCTCAAGTATCCGTGGGTATGATTATAAGATATACATCACACAATCTCAGATTCATCTATTCAACCAACACAAAGAACTTCAAAGAGTGCCCCAAAGTTTCTACCAGAGAATCAAGACGAAAACGTGTGCCAACCCCTATGCATAAGTTCACAACGTCACTGAACCCGCAAGTTGATCACCAAAACATACATCAAGTAGATCACGTGATATCCCATTGTCACCACAGATAAGCACATGCAAGACATATATCAAGTGTTCTCAAATCCTTAAAGACTCAATCCGATAAGATAACTTCAAAGGGAAACTCAATCCATTACAAGAGAGTAGAGGGGGAGAAACATCATAAGATCCAACTATAATAGCAAAGCTCACAATACATCAAGATCGTACCACCTCAAGAACACAAGAGAGAGAGATCAAACACGTAGCTACTGGTACATACCCTCAGCCCCGAGGGTGAACTACTCCCTCCTCGTCATGGAGAGCGTCGGGATGATGAAGATGGCAATGGTGATGGATTTCCCCTCCGGCAGGATGCCGGAACGGGCTCCCGATAGGTTTTTGGTGGCTACAGAGGCTTGCGGTGGTGGAACTCCCGATCTAGGTTATTTTCTGGGGGTTTCTATATTTATAGGAATTTTTGGCGTCGGGAACAAGTCAGCGGGGTCTCTGAGTCGTCCACGAAATAGGGGGGCGCGCCCAGGGGGTGGGCGCGCCCCCACCCTCGTGGGCAGCCCGAGACTCTTCTGGCCCAATTCTTTTACTCTGGGGGCTTCTTTTGGTCCACAAAAAATCATCAAAAATTGGCATGTCAATTGGACTCCGTTTGGTATTCCTTTTCTGTAAAACTCAAAAAGAAGGAAAAAACAAAAACTGGCACTGGGCTCTAGGTTAATAGGTTAGTCCCAAAAATAATATTAAATAGCATATAAAACATCCTAGATGGATAATATAATAACATGGAACAATAAAAAATTATAGATACATTGGAGACGTATCAAGCATCCCCAAGCTTAATTCCTGCTCGTCCTCGAGTAGGTAAATGATAAAAACAGAATTTTTGATGTGGAATGCTACCTAACATATTTTTCAATGTAATTCTCTTTATTGTGGCAAGAAAATTCAGATCCATAAGATTCAAAACAAAAGTTTAATATTGAAATAAAAACAATAATACTTCAAGTATACTAACAAAGCAATCATGTCTTCTCAAAATAATATGGCCAAAGAAAGGTATCCCTACAAAATCATATAGTCTGGCTATGCTCTATCTTCATCACACAAAATATTTAAATCATGCACAACCCCGGTTTCAACCAATCAATTGTTTCATACTTTAGTATTCTCAAACTTTTTCAACTTTCACACAATACATGAGCGTGAGCCATGGACATAGCACTATAGGTGGAATAGAATATGGTGGTTGTGAAGAAGACAAAAAGGAGGAAGATAGTCTCACATCAACTAGGCGTATCAACGGGCTATGGAGATGCCCATCAATAGATATCAATGTGAGTAAGTAGGGATTGCCATGCAACGGATGCACTAGAGCTATAAGTGTATGAAAGCTCAAAAAGAAACTAAGTGGGTGTGCATCCAACTCGCTTGCTCACGAAGACCTAGGGCAATTTGAGGAAGCCCATCATTGGAATATACAAGCCAAGTTCTATAATGAAAAATTCCCACTAGTATATGAAAGTGGCAACATAGGAGACTCTCTATCATGAAGATCATGGTGCTACTTTGAAGCACAAGTGTGGAAAAAGGATAGTAGAATTGTCCCTTCTCTCTTTTTCTCTCATTATTTTTTTTATTTGGGCCTTCTCTTTTTTTATGGCCTCTTTTTTTTTCTCTTTTTTTTCGTCCGGAGTCTCATCCCGACTTGTGGGGAAATCATAGTCTCCATCATCCTTTCCTCACTGGGACAATGCTCTAATAATGAAGATCATCACACTTTTATTTACTTACAACTCATGAATTACAACTCGATACTTAGAACAAAATATGACTCTATGTGAATGCCTCCGGCGGTGTACCGGGACGTGCAATGAATCAAGAGTGACATGTATGAAAGAATTATAAATGTGGCTTTGCCACAAATACGATGTCAACTACATGATCATGCAAAGCAATATGACAATGATGGAGCATTTCATAATAAATGGAACGGTGGAAAGTTGCATGGCAATATATCTCGGAATCGCTATGGAAATGCCATAATAGGTAGGTATGGTTGAAAGTGCTAGTTATCGACTAGAGGGGGGGTGAATAGGCGATTTTTATGAAAGTCTTCAAAACATGGAAGTTTCGAAGACAAACAATAGAAACAACCTAATTGATATGCAGCGGAAGATAAACTACAACAAGCAAGCCATAATCAAGTATGCAATAGCATTAACGTTCGAAGATTAATAGCAGCTAGGTAGTAGGATCAGGATGGAAGATAGTATGAAGCCAATCAACAATAGTAGTCAAGCAATGAAGTCAATCAGATAAGAAGATAACCAATGACTTCACGAAGACAAACTCAAAGTAAAGGAGGGAAGAGATAGAACCAGTTGCTTGTTGAAGACACATGATTTGTTGGACCAGTTCCAGTTGTTGTGACAACTGTACGTCTGGTTAGGGAGGCTGAGATTCAACTCAGAAGACCGTGTCTTCACCTTATTCCCCTTCAGCTAAGGTCACTTAGTCCTCGCCCAATCACTCTAGTAAGTCTTCAAGGTAGACTTCCAAACCTTCACAGACTCCGTTCACCCGGCAATCCACAGTGACTCTTGGATGCTCAGAACGAGACGCCTAACCGGCTGGAGGATACACAGTCCTCAAGTGTAATAAGTCTTCAGGTCACACAGACAGAAAGACTTCAGTGATGCCTAACACTCTTTGGCTCTGGGTGTTTGGGCTTTGTCCTCGCAAGGATTTCTCTCTCTCAAATGCTTCGAGGTGGGTTGCTCTCAAACGACAAAAGCCGTATACTAACTCTGAGCAGCCACCAATTTATGGTGTAGGGGGTGGGCTATTTATAGCCACTAGGCAACCCGACCTGATTTGTCCGAAATGACCCTGGGTCACTAAGGAACTGACATGTGTTCCAACGGTCAGATTTCAAACACACACGACAACTTTACTTGGGCTACAAGCAAAGCTGACTCATCCAACTCTGGATAAGATTTGCTCTCATTGTCTTCGCTCGAAGACATAGGATTTGGGTTGAGCATCACTTCAGTCACTCTGACTTAGTTCACTTGGACCCCACTTAACAGTACGGTGGTTCTTATGACTCAACAAAGAAGAAAAGGAAACAACGAAACCACACAGTCTTTGTGCTCCATAGTCTTCATGCAATGTCTTCTCATGTCATAGTCTTCAATATGAATATCTTCTCATACCACCATTGTAGTCAATGTCTTCATACATTTTAGGGGTCATCTCCGGTAGGTAAACCGAATCAATGAGGGACACTACCTGCGTTATCCTGCAATTCTCACAAACGCATTAGTCCCTCAACCAACTTTGTCGTCAATACTCCAAAACCAACTAGGGGTGGCACTAGATGCACTTACAATCTCCCCCTTTTTGGTGATTGATGACAAACTGGTTGAAGTTTTCAACGCGGATAAAGTATGTGAAATTGTAAATGATAGGAATTTGTCTTCATAAGTAGCAAGGGCTCCCCCTGAAGATGTGCATATAAATAATTTTGCTTTTGGAATGCAAATGCACATGACAGGTTGTACTTGTGGAGGTCCACTTCAACTTATGAAGATAATTCATCATGCATGAAATGATATAGCATATAGGATGACATGCATAATGAAAAATGGACGTCTGCAGGATGATCTAAGTGCGGAAGTTATCATCGCACATGGAAATGCAAATAAGTAGCAGACGACCATCAAGTTTAAGTGTTACAACTCAGAGAACCAAATGTTTCAAAACGCAAGAGTTGTAAGCACGAGGCAAAATATAACGCAACCGCCCATATGAACCCGCTTGAAGACTATCAACTCATACGCTTTTGTCAGTAATGACCAAAAAGGTTTGAAGACATAGAGCATCTACTCGTCTTCTTGATGAGTAGGTGAAGCAGCAGGGTTGTTGTCGTTAGGTGGAGGTGCAGATGAACTTGGTGCAGTGTCGATGCGCGCAGTAGTAGTAGGAGGTGGTGAAGTAGCATCATCTTCATCATTGATCACTCTGGCATTTACCGTTGCCGCGGAGGAAGAATATTCAGAGTCTTCAAGAGATGGAGTTCTTCGTAAGACAGCATTCCGTGGAGGAGTGGAGTCAAACTGAAATCTTTCATTGAAGCCATCATCTTGAAGATCTGCTTCAGCACTAAGCAGGGTCAATCTCTTCCATGATCGCCGGCAAGTTTCATGAGCTACAAAGGCATTCTTGGTGGCAAGGTTGCGAATGCGATTGACATCCACCAAGAGGCTTTGCATCTGTCTCTTGAGCCAAAAGTGATGTTTATCCTGTTTCTGATGAAGGGACACAAGAAGTTCTCGATCATTGAGAATGCGAGAATGCTTCCGAGGCCTTTGGGCAATGGTGCTTTCAGTGGCTTCAGTAGGTGCTCGATGAGGCAGACGAGTATTTCCAGCCAATGGATAGATTCGTGTAGCTGCTTGAACACCTTCAATGGGTTGAGTGAAGCTTTGGTGCTCGGCATTCTGAAGACAAAGAGGTTTCTTGGCAGGGTCAGGATAGATAGCTTCAACTGACATATCAACCTCAGGTAGAAAAATCACATGATTGCGAGCAGAAGGTTGATAGTTGACTGTAGAGTGTCGCTTTATGAGGCGCATGACCCATGGAGCATAAAACTTCAGACCAAAGAGATCAGAGCCGGAGGCAGCAAGTTGTCTGATGAAGAAATCTTGTGCATTGAAGCTGATGCCATTGAAAATGTAGAAGACCAAAGTCTTCATAGCTCATTCAAGCTTTGCCGCTGATGAATGTCCTTTGATAGGCCATAGAGTCCGCCTGATGATGTGATATATGGTGCGTGGCAGATACTCAAGGTCTTCAACAAAGAACTCTGTTGGATATTCAGCATCACGGGGCAAAGGCTTCATCATGCTCAGCATCTGACTCATATTGGGTTCAGGCCTATGAAAGATGCTTTCCAGGGCATTGCGATGATGTTGACAGCCAGGTTCATAGAGTTCTCCGGGAATGGACAGGCCTGTAAGTTTGATGATATCCATAGCTTTGGCTTCATGATGAACGTTTCCGGTCATCCACTCGAGAACCCAAGTCTTTGTATCTCTGTTGTAGCCGCGAATGTGCAGTGTGGCATAGAATTGAAGCAATAGTTCTACATTCCAGTGTTATTTATCTGTGACAAAACTGAGCAGCCTAGCATCACGAAAGCAGTCAAGTGCTTCTTCTAAGCAGGGGAGTCCAGTAATGGCTTCAGTGTCGAGGCGCATATGAGGGAAGATGCCCCCTTGATCATACAGAACACAGGAGTAATAGCTTCGCTGCGGATGGCTCCAGAATCGATCTGATGATATTCTTGGCTTCGTGTAGGGGTTCTTTGAGCTGTCAAAGAATGTGTTGTGGCTCTTGAAGCCATTTGCATTGAAAGACCCGACAGCGGTGGCAGTACCAGGAAACCTTGGCAGTCTTGGCTTGGGCTTCTGGACCTGAGGCCTATGCTCAACATGATAGTCAAATTGAGGACCAGAGACATTAGGCGGAGGGACCAGAACGGGCCATCTTACTGTGATGAGCTCGCCATGGTTGTATGCTTGCTCAAGTGTATAGGGCCTTGGGGGCGGAACAGGAGCAGTGGCAGCAGCTGAGGCTTCAGGCTGCACAACAGGTGCTTCAGGAGCAGTTGCCTCATTAGCTTCAGGTGCAGTGGCCTCATTAGCTTCAGGCACACTGGTTGTTGCAAGCTCCACATTAGCTTCAGTCATGACAATGTCATCAGCTTCACTTGCGTTAGTTGTGGCAGCTTCAGGATTTTCAACCTCCACTTGAGGAGCGGGAGGGTCAGGCATTGACACGTTCACTTCATGAACTATTTCTTCAGGAATGGGGGGAGTAGAGACACGTTCTTCTTGACGTTCTTCATCGGCTGATGCAGCCGGATTGTCTTCAGCAGCAGGTGCTTCAGACGCAGAGACATTCACAGCAGGAGTGGCTTTTGAAAACACTTGACGTGCAACAGGTTGATGATGCACTTCTCCTTCTGGAACGCTCGGAAGAGGAGCTTGAGGCTTTGGTCCTTTGTGAAGCCTTGGATGTACTGGCGACGCTTTTGGAGATGGAGTAGGTAGGCCCTCATCCGCTTCAGCTTGTACGGATGTTGTGACTTGTTGTTGTTGGGGAGTGTTGGGGGAGTCTTGTTCTTGCGGGCGATCAGCCCATGAATCATCCTGTGCAATTGGCGTCAGAGGACGACCAATGCTGATGAGTTCGCTATTCGTACGAACATGCGATGATACCACATTGTATTCGATCTGAGGAAGAACTTCATCATCTTCAACATTGTCATGATGACCAATGTCTTCAGCAGCGGTGGGTTCAGCTGCTGGAATATCTTCAACTTCAGGAGCCTCTGTGGAAGTAGGCTCATGGACAGTCATGTGAAGTTCTTGGGATGCAGATGCAGGATGAATCACTGAGATGGGTTCAACAAAAAGGGGCTCTATGGGAGCAGCCTGATTCTTCTTGGTCTTGCGCTTCTTCTTGGAGGGAGCGGCATCAGAGGCTTCGGTATTCTTCCTCTTTCTGGCTTCTGCCTCTGCAGCCCTCGTCTTCTTCTGTTCTGAAGCGGTTGTGGTGACCTTTGGCTTCGAGCCAGTCATGCTACTTGGGAAGATAATATGTGGAGCTTCTTGGCTTGAAGGCGCAGGCTGATCAGCAGGAAGCTTCTTCTTTTTCTTTGCTGCCATCCTGGGGTCAATGCCAGGACGGCCAAGTGACTTGTGCTTCTCAGCCTCATTGTAGGCAAGCACATACTTATCAGGCAAACTCTTCATGCGCTCACGAGAGCCTTGAGCTTCTTGGCGCTTCTTCAGAAAAGCTTCTTTAAGCTCATGCAGCATGACCTTAAAGTTCCTGACGTCTTGAACACTCAGCTTGGCCATATGCTTCTTGAATTTAGCCTTTTCATAATCAATCTTGTGCTTGAGCTCAACGATTCGTTGAGCGAGAGCCAGCTCAGAAGCAATGGCGCCATTGAAAGAGATGTTGAGGCCAATTGGAAGCTGTAAGTCTTCAAAGCTGACGTTTGGGGTGTCGAACCACTCATCAATGAAATTGTGGATGATGGCCACATCAAAGAGAGGCAAGTTGTTGAAGATTTCTGCTTCTTCCTTGCTCTTTATCAGCTGCTCAAGAGCATCATCCGCAAGATCTTCATCACTTGACAGATTAATGGGTTCTTCACGCAGAATGGCGGCAGGAGTCAAGGCTTGATGAGTATGCCTGACAAGTTGCTTTTTCTTCTCCATCTTCTTGGAGACACGGGATTGATCTTCAGACTGCACACTAGCTTCAGGAGGTGCAGTGGCCAGTGGCTTCACACGAGAAACTTTTGGAGGTGCGGCTGATGATGAAACCTTAACCTTCTTTGGCTTCTTTGGCCTTGGAGTAGGAGCAGGGGCTTCATCAGAGTCAGCATCATTGTTGGAATGATCCACTCTGGCACCATGAACCAAGACGTAGGAGATGAGACCATCAAGGTTTGCAAAGGGGCAAATTCTATTCTCTTCAGCTTCATGTGTCCAATCCTCACGGGGAGCAGAGGGACCAGGATTGAAGTCTAATCCCCATGACTTCTTGTTTTCCTTTGCTGAAGACATAGCAAACTGGAAGTTGCACTTGAAGAGATTGTCGTCGCGACACCAGAGCAATGATGATGGGTTGGCTTCTTCAGGCTGTGGCACACGGACCATGCAAGGATAGAATTCTTGCGCAATGGCTTCAGCTTTGTTCTTGGGGGGAAGGCCTCGATAGAGAATATCACCCCAAGGGCTCTTGATAGCATTTTTCTCTGCGTACTCCTGGGTGACGAACTTGTACTTGTACCACTGTTCAGCCCAATAGCGTCGAATCCATTGGATTCGAGTCCTGCGCTGATTGTAATCTTCTTCAGGATCTGTTTTATACATTTCTGCCAGATCCTCAGGCAGATCCTTCGAAGTTCCCCCACGACGCTGTCTGCCACCCTTCCTTGCTGATTTTTCTGCAGCCATGAACTTCTAGCTGAATGGCTTCAATACGTTCAGAGGCTTCAGAGATTTACGCTTGCTGGTCAAGCAGGAACTGGCTTCAGGAGAATTGATATGATGCTGTAAGTATTCTGCAAACGAATGCAGACTATGAGAACCAAGGGATTCTCCCACGGACATGTACCTGTGACAGCATTAGAGATGCGAGGGAAGGGGAAGAGGTCATATGCATTCTCAGAAGATTTTGAAGATAAATCAGTTTGAAGACATTGACCTCATGATGCGAAGACATTCACTTATATGTGGTGAGTTGGTTCCAGATTTATACCAATTCGTGAATAAGTACAAGTGAGGAATCAAACTAGATAGGAAATCTAAGTGAATAGACTAGGCATTATGAGATGCAGATAGAATAGATCTAACATTGAGTAGGCAGAAACCACTTTCGGTAAGTAGGATGAATCTATGAAGATCAAAAAGGTGGTAAAAATAGAGTTATAATTACCGCACGACGAACTGCTAGATGGGAAGAATGAGAGACCGAGCAGTTCAGCCCAGCGTGCCCTAACTTGGCGACAGAGGACACCTACGGCGACGGTGGAGAGGACGATGTCCGCGGCCAGTGTGAGGACAGCGTCAGAGAAGTCGCGGCAGGTAAGCGCTTCGTCGCCGGCGTCGTCGCGAGCTAGCGGTGGCGCTAGGGTTTTGACGGAGGTGGAGAGGTGGAAGAAGGATTTCTTTACCGCAGGGGACAAGTATTTATAAGTAGGTGAGAGACACAGCGCAATTACGCTGGTGTCCCTGGCGGTTCACATCTGAGGGGTACGTGGCAAGCATGCAACATACTTAGAATTGTCCCACGTTCCCACGCCCGCCAAGTATGTCGGATGTTCGTTTCGGCTTCTCCGGATATCGACAATTTAGATGATTCATTTAAATAGGACTTGATGTTTTGTCTCTGTGTCTTCTGCTGACAAGGATGCAGAGAAGACATTCGACAGTTTCAATAGAATGCATATGATTTGGACAGATAGAGTTTGAGATAGTAAGCATAGAGAGATTAGGGTCCGATCACATTCACTTAGTTCAAAGTATTCAACAGTGAGGACATAGCTATAAGTGAATGCTGTAGAGGACAAAACACTAGTATATATATATGCAATCAAATCATTATAGCGCAGAAAAATCACGAAGATAAATTGAAACTGAAGACAAACCAAATGCGAAGTCTTTGCAAAATAACGCCATGAGTGAAACACTTCAAACAGAGAAATTTGGTGGTGGCGTTACCCACCGTATAGGAAGTATTAGACCCAGACACGGCGCACAATTATCGTGGTGCTCCAAAGTCAAATTCGATGTTAATGTATTCACACTCAGAGTGTAAATCTTCATTGCTTGAAGATATACATTACTTTGTGTGTTGCACATCTAAGTCATCAACATGCATAAGGGTTAGGATGTGTGCCTGATCACAGGACATTAGAGGATTCCAAGATATTTAGCTCACACCATAACTTGCAAAACCTTTTCTCATCCAAGGGCTTTGTGAAGATATCTGCCAATTGCTCTTCAGTGTTGACGTGCATGATATCTATATCTTTCTTCATAACATGATCTCTGAGAAAGTGATGACGTATTTCAATGTGCTTTGTCTTCGAGTGCTGGGCTGGATTGTTGGCAATCTTGATGGCACTTTCGTTGTCGCAGAAGAGAGGGACTTGCTTCAGATTGATGCCATAGTCCTTGAGAGTTTGCTTCATCAACAGAAGTTGAGCACAACAAGATCCAGCAGCAATGTA
The DNA here is from genome assembly GCF_018294505.1 of Triticum aestivum. Classification (NCBI taxonomy): domain Eukaryota; kingdom Viridiplantae; phylum Streptophyta; class Magnoliopsida; order Poales; family Poaceae; genus Triticum; species Triticum aestivum. The sequence continues at coordinate 750,595,172 of NC_057798.1, read as the reverse complement.
TTCAGATTCAGCAGTTGAGAGTGACACACAGTTCTGCTTCTTTGAAGACCAACAGACAAGTGATTGACCAAGAAAATGACATGTGCCTGATGTAGACTTGCGATCCACTTTGTCACCAGCATAATCAGCATCAGAGAATCCAACCAGATCAAACCTTGAGCCCTTTGGATACCATAATCCGAGTGTTGGGGTGTAAGCCAAATATCAAAGAATTTGCTTCACAGCTAAGTGATGCGATTCCTTTGGTGCCGCTTGGAATCGAGCACACATGCAAACACTAAGCATAATATCTGGCCTAGATGCACATAAATAAAGCAAAGAACCAATCATGGAGTGGTATACCTTTTGATCGAACTCTTTACCATTGTCGTCGAGACCAAGATGATGTTTGGCTGGCATTAGCATCGTGTAACCTTTGCAGTCTTCCATTCCAAACTTCTTCATACAATCTTTGAGGTATTTTTCTTGAGATATGAAGATGCCATTTCGTTGCTGACGAATTTGAAGACCAAGGAAGAATTGCAGCTCTCCCATCATGGACATTTGATATTGCTCTTGCATCATGTACCCAAACTCACCACTGTACTTCTGGTTGGTGCAGCCGAAGATTATGTCATCCACATATATTTGGCACACAAACAGTTCACCATCATATGTCTTTGTGAAGAGTGCGGGATCGAGGGATCTAGGTTTGAAGCCTTTGCTCTTCAGGAAGTCTTTGATTGTATCATACCAGGCACGAGGATCTTGTTTGAGTCCATACAGTGCTTTGTTTAGTTTGTACACCATATCAGGATGTTTTGGATCTTCAAAGCCAGGTGGTTGTGCAACATATACTTCTTCTTCAATCTTGCCATTGAGAAATGCACTCTTTACATCCATTTGATATAGCAAGATGTTGTGATGATTAGCATAGGCTAGCAGTATGCGAATAGCTTCAAGCCTAGCAACAGGAGCAAATGTTTCATCGAAGTCAATTCCTTCAACTTGAGTATATCCTTGAGCCACAAGACGTGCTTTGTTTTTGACGACTTGACCATGCTCATCTTGCTTGTTTCGATATATCCACTTTGTTCCAATAATGTTATGCTTGCGAGGCTCAGGTCGCTTGACAAGTTCTCAAACATTATTCAGCTTGAACTGTTGAAGTTCTTCTTGCATGGCTTGAATCCATTCAGGTTCCATAAAAGCTTCAGCAACTTTCTTGGGTTCTGATATTGACACAAATGAAAAATGCCCACAGAAATTTGCTAGCTGTGTTGCTCTTGAGCGAGTAAGCGGACCAGGCGCATTGATGCTGTCAATTATCTTCTCAATTTGTACTTCATTTGCAACACGAGGATGAACTGGACGAAGACCTTGCTCATGCTGATCATTGTCATCATTGGAAGTATTGTCTTCGGTCTGAGCATTGTCTTCAGGTTGGTTTGGTGCAGAAATGATAAGTTCCTCTTCAGGCTGTGCTTCAGAGGGCATGATCTCACCAGTTCCCATCAACTTGATAGATTCACAGGAAGGAGCTTCATCAAGTGTACTTGGCAGAATTTCTCTTTGTGAACCATTGGTTTCATCAAATCACACATCCACCGTTTCAACGATTTTGTAGTGGAAGAGGTTGAAGACTCTGTAAGAGTGCGAATCCTTTCCATAGCCAAGCATGAAGCCTTCGTGAGCTTTGGGTTCAAATTTTGACTTGTGATGGGGATCCTTGATCCAACATCTAGCACCAAAGACTCTGAAGTAGCTGACATTTGGCTTCTTGCCAGTGAGGAGCTCATAGGATGTTTTTCCCAGAAGCTTATGGATGTAGACACGGTTGATGATGTGACAAGCTATATCAATGGCTTCAGGCCAGAACTTTCTTGGTGTCTTGTACTCGTCAAGCATTGTTCGAGCACCTCGATGAGGGTTCTATTCTTGCGCTCTACAATGCCGTTTTGCTGAGGTGTGTATGGAGCAGAAAATTCATGACTGATTCCCATTGTATCTAGATAAAGATCAAGCCCGGTGTTCTTGAATTCAGTGCCGTTATCACTTCTGATATGCTTGATCTTGACGCCATAGTTGTTCATTGCTCGATTGGCGAATCGTCTGAAGACATCTTGTACTTCAGTCTTGTAGAGAATTATGTGCACCCATGTGTATCTTGAGTAGTCATCAACAATGACGAAGCCATAGAGACACGCCGTTGTTGTGAGGGTGGAGTAGTGGGTAGGTCCAAATAAGTCCATGTGTAGCAGCTCGAAGGGTTGAGATGTTGTCATGATTTGGACTTATTTGGACTTATTTGTCATGAGATGTTGTCATGTTGTCATGATTGCAGCTCGAAGACAATCATGACAACATCTCAACCCTTCGAGTTGCTACACATGGACTTATTTGGACCTACCCACTACTCCACCCTCACAACAACGGCGTGTCTCTATGGCTTCGTCATTGTTGATGACTACTCAAGATACACATGGGTGCACATAATTCTCTACAAGACTGAAGTACAAGATGTCTTCAGACGATTCGCCAATCGAGCAATGAATAACTATGGCGTCAAGATCAAGCATATCAAAAGTGATAACAGCACTGAATTCAAGAACACCGGGCTTGATCTTTATCTAGATACAATGGGAATCACTCATGAATTTTCTGCTCCATACACACCTCAGCAAAACGGCATTGTAGAGCGCAAGAACAGAACCCTCATCGAGATGCTCGAACAATGCTAGATGAGTACAAGACACCAAGAAAGTTCTGGCCTGAAGCCATTGATACAGCTTGTCACATCATCAACCGTGTCTACATCCATAAGCTTCTGGGCAAAACATCCTATGAGCTCCTCACTGGCAAGAAGCCAAATGTCAGCTACTTCAGAGTCTTTGGTGCTAGATGTTTGATCAAGGATCCCCATCACAAGTCAAAATTTGAACCCAAAGCTCACGAAGGCTTCATGCTTGGCTATGGAAAGGATTCGCACTCTTACAGAGTCTTCAACCTCTTCCACTACAAAATCGTTGAAACGGTGGATGTGCAATTTGATGAAACCAATGGTTCACAAAGAGAAATTCTGCCAAGTACACTTGATGAAGCTCCTTCCTGTGAATCTATCAAGTTGATGGGAACTGGTGAGATCATGCCCTCTGAAGCACAGCCTGAAGAGGAACTTATCATTTCTGCACCAAACCAACCTGAAGACAATGCTCAGACCGAATACAATACTTCCAATGATGACAATGATCAGCATGAGCAAGGTCTTCGTCCAGTTCATCCTCGTGTTGCAAATGAAGTACAAATTGAGAAGATAATTGACAACATCAATGCGCCTGGTCCGCTTACTCGCTCAAGAGCAACACAGCTAGCAAATTTCTGTGGGCATTTTTCATTTGTGTCAATATCAGAACCCAAGAAAGTTGCTGAAGCTTTTATGGAACCTGAATGGATTCAAGCCATGCAAGAAGAACTTCAACAGTTCAAGCTGAATAATGTTTGCGAACTTGTCAAGCGACCTGACCCTCGCAAGCATAACATTATTGGAACAAAGTGGATATATCGAAACAAGCAAGATGAGCATGGTCAAGTCGTCAAAAACAAAGCACGTCTTGTGGCTCAAGGATATACTCAAGTTGAAGGAATTGACTTCGATGAAACATTTGCTCCTGTTGCTAGGCTTGAAGCTATTCGCATACTGCTAGCCTATGCTAATCATCACAACATCTTGCTATATCAAATGGATGTAAAGAGTGCATTTCTCAATGGCAAGATTGAAGAAGAAGTATATGTTGCACAACCACCTAGCTTTGAAGATCCAAAACATCCTGATATGGTGTACAAACTGAACAAAGCACTGTATGGCCTCAAACAAGCTCCTCGTGCCTGGTATGATACAATCAAAGACTTCCTGAAGAGCAAAGGCTTCAAACTTGGATCCCTCGATCTCACACTCTTCACGAAGACATATGATGGTGAACTGTTTGTGTGCCAAATATATGTGGATGACATAATCTTCGGCTGCACCAACCAGAAGTACAGTGATGAGTTTGGGTACATGATGCAAGAGCAATATCAAATGTCCATGATGGGAGAGCTGAAATTCTTCCTTGGTCTTCAAATTCGTCAGCAACGAAATGGCATCTTCATATCTCAAGAAAAATACCTCAAAGATTGTATGAAGAAGTTTGGAATGGGAGACTGCAAAGGTTACACGACGCCAATGCCAGCCAAACATCATCTTGGTCTCGACGACAATGGTAAAGAGTTCGATCAAAAGGTATACCGCTCCATGATTGGTTCTTTGCTTTATTTATGTGCATCTAGGCCAGATATTATGCTTAGTGTTTGCATGTGTGCTCGATTCCAAGCGGCACCAAAGGAATCGCATCACTTAGCTGTGAAGCAAATTCTTCGATATTTGGCTTACACCCCAACACTCGGATTATGGTATCCAAAGGGCTCAAGGTTTGACCTGGTTGGATTCTCGGATGCTGATTATGCTGGTGACAAAGTGGATCGCAAGTCTACATCAGGCACATGTCATTTTCTTGGTCGATCACTTGTCTGTTGGTCTTCAAAGAAGCAGAACTGTGTGTCACTCTCAACTGCTGAATCTGAATACATTGCTGCTGGATCTTGTTGTGCTCAGCTTCTGTTGATGAAGCAAACTCTCAAGGACTATGGCATCGATCTGAAGCAAGTCCCTCTCTTCTGCGACAACGAAAGTGCCATCAAGATTGCCAACAATCCAGCCCAGCACTCGAAGACAAAGCACATTGAAATACGTCATCACTTTCTCAGAGATCATGTTATGAAGAAAGATATAGATATCATGCACGTAAACACTGAAGAGCAACTGGCAGATATCTTCACAAAGCCCCTGGATGAGAAAAGGTTTTGCAAGTTACGGTGTGAGCTAAATATCTTGGAATCCTCTAATGTCCTGTGATCAGGCACACATCCTAACCCTTATGCATGTTGATGACTTAGATGTGCAACACACAAAGTAATGTATATCTTCAAGCAATGAAGATTTACACTCTGAGTGTGAATACATTAACATCGAATTTGACTTTGGAGCACCACGATAATTGTGCGCCGTGTCTGGGTCTAATACTACCTATACGGTGGGTAACGCCACCACCAAATTTCTCTGTTTGAAGTGTTTCACTCATGGCGTTATTTTGCAAAGACTTCGCATTTGGTTTGTCTTCAGTTTCAATTTATCTTCGTGATTTTTCTGCGCTATAATGATTTGATTGCATATATATATATATATATACTAGTGTTTTGTCCTCTACAGCATTCACTTATAGCTATGTCCTCACTGTTGAATACTTTGAACTAAGTGAATGTGATCGGACCCTAATCTCTCTATGCTTACTATCTCAAACTCTATCTGTCCAAATCATATGCATTCTATTGAAACTGTTGAATGTCTTCTCTGCATCCTTGTCAGCAGAAGACACAGAGACAAAACATCAAGTCCTATTTAAATGAATCATCTAAATTGTCGATATCCGGAGAAGCCGGAACGAACATCCGACATACTTGGCGGGCGTGGGAACGTGGGACAATTCTAAGTATGTTGCATGCTTGCCACGTACCCCTCAGATGTGAACCGCCAGGGGCACCAGCGTAATTGTGTTGTGTCTCTCACCTACTTATAAATACTTGTCCCCTGCAGTGAAGAAATCCTTCTTCCACCTCTCCACCTCCGTCAAAACCCTAGCGCCACCGCTAGCTCGCGACGACGCCGGCGACGAAGCGCTTAGCTGCCGCGACTTCTCCGACGCCGTCCTCACGCCGGCGGCGGACATCGTCCTCTCCACCATCGCCGTAGGTGTCCTCCGTCGCCAAGTTAGGGCACGGTGGGCTGAACTGCTCGGTCTCTCATTCTTCCCATCTAGCAGTTCGTCGTGCGGTAATTATAACTCTATTTTTACCACCTTTTTGATCTTCATAGATTCATCCTACTTACCGAAAGTGGTTTCTGCCTACTCAATGTTAGATCTATTCTATCTGCATCTCATAATGACTAGTCTATTCACTTAGATTTCCTATCTAGTTTGATTCCTCACTTGTACTTATTCACGGATTGGTACAAATCTGGAACCAACTCACCACATATAAGTGAATGTCTTTGCATCATGAGGTCAATGTCTTCAAACTGATTTATCTTCAAAATCTTCTGAGAATGCATATGACCTCTTCCCCTTCCCTCGCATCTCTAATGCTGTCACAGGTACATGTCCGTGGGAGAATCCCTTGGTTCTCATAGTCTGCATTCGTTTGCAGAATACTTACAGCATCATATCAATTCTCCTGAAGCCAGTTCCTGCTTGACCAGCAAGCGTGAATCTCTGAAGCCTCTGAACGTATTGAAGCCATTCAGCTTGAAGTTCATGGCTGCAGAAAATCAGCAAGGAAGGGTGACAGACAGCATCGTGGGGGAACTTTGAAGGATCTGCCTGAGGATCTGGCAGAAATGTATAAAACAGATCTTGAAGAAGAATACAATCAGCGCAAGACTCGAATCCAATGGATTCGACGCTATTGGGCTGAATAGTGGTACAAGTACAAGTTCGTCACCCAGGAGTACGCAGAGAAAAATGCTATCAAGAGCCCTTGGGGTGATATTCTCTATCGAGGCCTTCCCCCCAAGAACAAAGCTGAAGCCATTGCACAAGAATTCTATCCTTGCATGGTCCGTGTGCCACAGCCTGAAGAAGCCGACCCATCATCATTGCTCTCGTGTCGCGACGACAATCTCTTCAAGCGCAACTTCCAGTTTGCTATGTCTTTAGCAAAGGAAAACAAGAAGTCATGGGGATTAGACTTCAATCCTGGTCCCTCTGCTCCCCGTGAGGATGAGACACGTGAAGCTGAAGAGAATAGAATTGGCCCCTTTGCAAACCTTGATGGTCTCATGTCCTACGTCTTGGTTCATGGTGCCAGAGTGGATCATTCCAACAATGATGCTGACTCTGATGAAGCCCCTGCTCCTACTCCAAGGCCGAAGAAGCCAAAGAAGGTTAAGGTTTCATCATTAGCCGCACCTCCAAAAGCTTCTCGTGTGAAGCCACTGGCCACTGCACCTCCTGAAGCCAGTGTGCAGTCTGAAGATCAATCCCGTATCTCCAAGAAGACGGAGAAGAAAAAGCAACTTCTCAGGCATACTGATCAAGCCTTGACTCCTGCCGCCATTCTGCATGAAGAACCCATTAATCTGTCAAGTGATGAAGATCTTGCGGATGATGCTCTTGAGCAGCTGATAAAGAGCAAGGAAGAAGCAGAAATCTTTAACAACTTGCCTCTCTTTGATGTGGCCATCATCCACAATTTCATTGATGAGTGGTTCGACACCCCAAACGTCAGCTTTGAAGACTTACAGCTTCCAATTGGCCTCATCGTCTCTTCCAATGGCGCCATTGCTTCTGAGCTGGCTCTCACTCAGCGAATCGTTGAGCTCAAGCACAAGATTGATTATGAAAAGGCTAAATTCAAGAAGCATATGGCCAAGCTGAGTGTTCAAGACGTCAGGAACTTTAAGGTCATGCTGCATGAGCTTAAAGAAGCTTTTCTGAAGAAGCGCCAAGAAGCTCAAGGCTCTCGTGAGCGCATGAAGAGTTTGGCTAATAAGTGTGTGCTTGCCTACAATGAGGCTGAGAAGCGCAAGTCACTTGGCCGTCCTGGCATTGAGCCCAGGATGGCAGCAAAGAAAAAGAAGAAGCTTCCTGCTGATCAGCCTGCTCCTTCAAGCCAAGAAGCTCCACGTATTATCTTCCCAAGTAGCATGACTGGCTCGAAGCCAAAGGTCACCACAACCGCTTCAGAATAGAAGAAGACGAGGGCTGCAGAGGCAGAAGCCAGAAAGAGGAAGAATACTGAAGCCTCTGATGCCGCTCCCTCCAAGAAGAAGCGCAAGACCAAGAAGAATCGGGCTGCTCCCACAGAGCCCCTTTTTGTTGAACCCATCTCAGTGATTCATCCTGCATCTACATCCTAAGAACTTCACATGACTGTCCATGAGCCTGCTTCCACAGAGGCTCCTGAAGTTGAAGATATTCCAGCAGCTGAACCCACCTCTGCTGAAGACATTGGTCATCATGAAAATGTTGAAGATGATGAAGTTCTTCCTCAGATCGAATACAATGTGGTATCATCGCCTGTTCGTACGAACAGCGAACTCATCAGCATTAGTCGTCCTCTGACGCCAATTGCACAGGATGATTCATGGGCTGATCGCCCGCAAGAACAAGACTCCCCCAACACTCCCCAACAACAACAAGTCACAACATCCCTACAAGCTGAAGAGGATGAGGGCCTGCCCACTCCATCTCCAAACGCGTCGCCAGTACTCAAAGGCTTCGCAAAGGACCAAGGCCTCAAGCTCCTCTTCCGAGCATTCCAGAAGGAGAAGTGCATCATCAACCTGTTGCACGTCAAGTGTTTTCAGAAGCCACTCCTGCTGTGAATGTCTCTGCGTCTGAAGCACCTGCTGCTGAAGACAATCCGGCTGCATCAGCCGATGAAGAACGTCAAGAAGAACGTGTCTCTACTCCCCCCCATTCCTAAAGAAATAGTTCATGAAGTGAACGTGTCAATGCCTGACCCTCCAGCTCCTCAAGTGGAGGTTGAAAATCCTGAAGCTGCCACAACCAACGCAAGTGAAGCCGATGACATTGTCATGGCTGAAGCTAATGTGGAGCTTGCAACAACCAGTGTGCCTGAAGTTAATGAGGCCACTGCACCTGAAGCTAATGAGGCAACTGCTCCTGAAGCACCTGTTGTGCAGCCTGAAGCCTCAGCTGCTGCCACTGCTCCTGTTCCGCCCCCAAGGCCCTATACACTTGAGAAAGCATACAACCATGGCGAGCTCATCATAGTAAGATGGCCCGTTCTGGTCCCTCCACCTAATGTCTCTGGTCCTCAATTTGACTATCATGTTGAGCATAGGCCTCAGGTCCAGAAGCCCAAGCCAAGACTGCCAAGGTTTCCTGGTACTGCCACCGCTGTCGGGTCTTTCAATGCAAATGGCTTCAAGAGCCACAATACATTCTTTGACAGCTCAAAGAACCCCTACACGAAGCCAAGAATATCATCAGATCAATTCTGGAGCCATCCGCAGCGAAGCTATTACTCCTGTGTTTTGTATGATCAAAGGCGCATCTTCCCTCATATGCGCCTCGACACTGAAGCCATTACTGGACTCCCCTGCTTAGAAGAAGCACTTGACTTCTTTCGTGATGCTGGGCTGCTCAGTTTTGTCACAGATAAAGAACACTGGAATGAAGAACTATTGCTTCAATTCTATGCCACACTGCACATTCGCGGCTACAACAGAGATACAAAGACTTGGGTTCTCGAGTGGATGACCGAAAACATTCATCATGAAGCCAAAGCTATGGATATCATCGAGCTTATAGGCCTGTCCACTCTCGGAGAACTCTATGAACCTGGCTGTCAACATCATCGCAATGCCCTGGAAAGCATCTTTCATAGGCCTGAACCCAATATGAGTCAGATGCTGAGCATGATGAAGCCTTTGCCCCGTGATGCTGAATATCCAATAGAGTTCTTTGTTGAAGACCTTGAGTATCTGTCACGCACCATATATCACATCATCAGGCGGACTCTATGGCCTATCAAAGGACATTCATCAGCGGCAAAGCTTGAAGGAGCTATGAAGACTTTGGTCTTCTACATTTTCAATGGCATCAGCTTCAATGCACAAGATTTCTTCATCAGACAACTTGCTGCCTCCGGCTCTGATCTCTTTGGTCTGAAGTTTTATGCTCCATGGGTCATGCGCCTCATAAAGCGACACTCTACAGTCAACTATCAACCTTCTGCTCGCAATCATGTGATTTTTCTACCTGAGGTTGATATGTCAGTTGAAGCTATCTATCCTGACCCTGCCAAGAAACCTCTTTGTCTTCAGAATGCCGAGCACCAAAGCTTCACTCAACCCATTGAAGGTGTTCAAGCAGCTACACGAATCTATCCATTGGCTGGAAATACTCGTCTGCCTTATCGAGCACCTACTGAAGCCACTGAAAGCACAATTGCCCAAAGGCCTCGGAAGCATTCTCGCATTCTCAATGATCGAGAACTTCTTGTGTCCCTTCATCAGAAACAGGATAAACATCACTTTTGGCTCAAGAGACAGATGCAAAGCCTCTTGGTGGATGTCAATCGCATTCGCAACCTTGCCACCAAGAATGCCTTTGTTGCTCATGAAACTTGCCGACGATCATGGAAGAGTTTGACCCTGCTTAGTGCTGAAGCAGATCTTCAAGACGATGGCTTCAATGAAAGATTTCAGTTTGACTCCACTCCTCCACGGAATGATGTCTTACGAAGAACTCCATCTCTTGAAGACTCTGAATATTCTTCCTCCGCGGCAACGGTAAATGCCAGAGTGATCAATGATGAAGATGATGCTACTTCACCACCTCCTACTACTACTGCGTGCATCGACACTGCACCAAGTTCATCTGCACCGCCACCTAATGACAACAACCCTGCTGCTTCACCTACTCATCAAGAAGACGAGTAGATGCTCTATGTCTTCAAACCTTTTTGGTCATTACTGACAAAAGGGGGAGAAGCGTATGAGTTGATAGTCTTCAAGCGGGTTCATATGGGCGGTTGCGTTATATTTTGCCTCGTGCTTACAACTCTTGTGTTTTGAAACATTTGGTTCTCTGAGTTGTAACACTTAAACTTGATGGTCGTCTGCTACTTATTTGCATTTCCATGTGCGATGATAACTTCCGCACTTAGATCATCCTGCAGACGTCCATTTTTCATTATGCATGTCATCCTATATGCTATATCATTTCATGCATGATGAATTATCTTCATAAGTTGAAGTGGACCTCCACAAGTACAACCTGTCATGTGCATTTGCATTCCAAAAGCAAAATTATTTATATGCACATCTTCAGGGGGAGCCCTTGCTACTTATGAAGACAAATTCCTATCATTTACAATTTCACATACTTTATCCCCGTTGAAAACTTCAACCAGTTTGTCATCAATCACCAAAAAGGGGGAGATTGTAAGTGCATCTAGTGCCACCCCTAGTTGGTTTTGGAGTATTGACGACAAAGTTGGTTGAGGGACTAATGCGTTTGTGAGAATTGCAGGATAACGCAGGTAGTGTCCCTCATTGATTTGGTTTACCTACCGTAGATGACCCCTAAAATGTATGAAGACATTGACTACAATGGTGGTATGAGAAGATATTCATATTGAAGACTATGACATGAGAAGACATTGCATGAAGACTATGGAGCACGAAGACTATGTGGTTTCGTTGTTTCCTTTTCTTCTTTGTTGAGTCATAGGAACCACCGTACTGTTAAGTGGGGTCCAAGTGAACTAAGTCAGAGTGACTGAAGTGATGCTCAACCCAAATCCTATGTCTTCGAGCGAAGACAATGAGAGCAAATCTTATCCAGAGTTGGATGAGTCAGCTTTGCTTGTAGCCCAAGTAAAGTTGCCATGTGTGTTTGAAATCTGACCGTTGGAACACGTGTCAGTTCCTTAGTGACCCAGGGTCATTTCGGACAAATCAGGTCGGGTTGCCTAGTGGCTATAAATAGCCCACCCCCTACACCATAAATTGGTGGCTGCTCAGAGTTAGTATACGGCTTTTGTCGTTTGAGAGCAACCCACCTCGAAGCATTTGAGAGAGAGAAATCCTTGCAAGGACAAAGCCCAAACACCCAGAGCCAAAGAGTGTTAGGCATCACTGAAGTCTTTCTGTCTGTGTGACCTGAAGACTTATTACACTTGAGGACTGTGTATCCTCCAGCCGGTTAGGCGTCTCGTTCTGAGCATCCAAGAGTCATTGTGGATTGCCGGGTGAACGAAGCCTGTGAAGGTTTGGAAGTCTACCTTGAAGACTTACCAGAGTGATTGGGCGAGGACTAAGTGACCTTAGCTGAAGGGGAATAAGGTGAAGACACGGTCTTCTGAGTTGAATCTCAGCCTCCCTAACCAGACGTACAGTTGTCACAGCAACTGGAAGTGTTCCAACAAATCCTGTGTCTTCAACAAGCAACTGGTTCTATCTCTTCCCTCCTTTACTTTGAGTTTGTCTTCGTGAAGTCATTGCTTATCTTCTTATCTGATTCACTTCATTGCTTGACTACTATTGTTGATTGGCTTCATACTATCTTCCATCCTGATCCTACTACCTAGCTGCTATTAATCTTCGAACGTTAATGCTATTGCATACTTGATTATGGCTTGCTTGTTGTAGTTTATCTTCCGCTGCATATCAATTAGGTTGTTTCTATTGTTTGTCTTCGAAACTTCCATGTTTTGAAGACTTTCATAAAAATCGCCTATTCACCCCCCCCCCCTCTAGTCGATAACTAGCACTTTCACCAAGCTTAGGCTCTTGGTTGTCCTTGAATATTACCTTGGGGTTCCTTGGGCATCCCCAATCTTAGGCTCTTGCCACTCCTTTTTCCATAGTCCATCGAATCTTTACCCAAAACTTGAAAACTTCACAACACAAAACTCAACACAAAACTCGTAAGCTCCGTTAGTATAAGAAAATAAAACCACCACTTAGGTACTGTTGTGAACTCATTATAAATTCATATTGGTGTAATATCTACTTTATTCTAACTTCTCTATGGTTCATACCCTCCGATACTACTCATAGATTCATCAAAATAAGCAAACACCACATAGAAAACAGAATCTGTCAAAAACAGAACAGTCGGTAGTAATATGTATCATTCGAATACTTATGAAACTACAAATATTCTTAATTAAACTGGTGCACGTGAGGAATTTGTCTATTAATCATCAGCAAAAAGAATCAACCTGAAATCACTCTCCAGTAAAACGTTACAGCTAATCTCATGAGCGCGAAAGTTTCTGTTTTTTACAGCAAGATCGCATAGACTTCACCCAAGTCTTCCCAAAGGTCCTACTTGTCACAAACACTAACTAAAACTTAAAACAACATATAAAAAGAGGCTAGATGAATTATTTATTACTAAACAGGAGCAAAATCAAAGGACAAAAGTAAAATTGGGTTGCCTCATAACAAGCGCTATCGTTTAACGCCCCTAGCTGGGCTGATGATTTCAATGATGCTCACATAAAAGATAAGAATTGAAACATAAAGAGAGCATCATGAAGAATATGACTAGCACATTTAAGTCTAACACACTTCCTATGCATAGGAATTTTGTGAGCAAACAACTTATGGGAACAATAATCAACTAGCATAGGAAGGCAAAACAAGTATAACTTTAAAACATTAAGCACATAGAGAGGGAACTTGATATTATTGCAATTCCTACAAGCATATGTTCGTCCCTCATAATAATTTTCAGTAGCATCATGAATGAATTAAAAAATATAACTATCACATAAAGCATTCTTTGCATGATCTACAAGCATAAATTTTTTATTACACTCCACATAAGCAAAATTCTTCTTATTCGGAATAGTGGGAGTATCATAAGAGACTCGAATACTATAACTTGTTTCCACATTAAAAGAGTAATGTTCAGAAAAGGGTAATCATAATCATGACAAGTTTTATAAAGATAATCGTCACTGCTTTTTATAGCATAAGTGTCATCACAATAATCATCATAAATAGGAGGCATGCTATCATCATAATAAATTTGCTCATCAAAACTAGGGAGGCTCAAAATATCATCTTCATTAAACATAGCATCCCCAAGATTGGGGATTTGCATATGATTAGCATCATGGGTATTCAAAGAATTCATACTAACAACATTGCAATCATGCTCATCATTCACATACTTTATGCCAAGCATTCTATGTAATTCTTCTTCTAGGACTTGAGCACAATTGTCCTTCCCATCATTTTCACGAAAGAATTTAAAAATATGAAGCATATGAGGCAACCTTAATTCCATATTTTGTAGTTTTCTTTTATAGACTAAACTAGTGATAAAACAAGAAACTAAAAGATTCGATTGCAAGATCTAAAGATATACCTTCAAGCACTCACCTCCCCGGCAACGGCGCCAGAAAAGAGCTTGATGTCTACTACGCAACCTTCTCCTTGTAGACGTTGTTGGGCCTCCAAGTGTAGAGGTTTGTAGGACAGTAGCAAATTTCCCTCAAGTGGATGACCTAACGTTTATCAATCCGTGTGAGGCGTAGGATGAAGATGGTCTCTCTCAAACAACCCTGCAACCAAATAACAAAGAGTCTCTTGTGTCCCCAACACACCCAATACAATGGTAAATTGTATAGGTGCACTAGTTCGGCGAAGAGATGGTGATACAAGTGCAACATGGATGGTAGATATGAGTATTTGTAATCTGAAAATATAAAAACAGCAAGGTAGCAAGTGGCAAAAGTGAGCGTAAACGGTATTGCAATGCTAGGAAACAAGGCCTAGGGTTCATACTTTCACTAGTGCAAATTCTCTCAACAATAGTAACATAACTGGATCATATAACTATCCCTCAACATGCAACGAAGAGTCACTCCAAAGTCACTAATAGCAGAGAACAAACGAAGAGATTATTGTAGGGTACAAAACCACCTCAAAGTTATCCTTTCTGATCGATCTATTCTAGAGTCCGTAGTAAAATAACATGAAGCTATTATTTCCATTCGATCTATCATAGAGTTCGTACTAGAATAACACCTTAAGACGCAAATCAACCAAAACCCTAATGTCACCTAGATACTCCAATGTCACCTCAAGTATCCGTGGGTATGATTATACGATATGCATTACATAATCTCAGATTTATCTATTCAACCAACACAAAGAACTTCAAAGAGTGCCCCAAAGTTTCTACCGGAGAATCAAGACGAAAACGTGTGCCAACCTCTATGCATAAGTTCACAACGTCACTGAACCCGCAAGTTGATCACCAAAGTGTACATCAAGTAGATCACGTTATATCCCATTGTCACCACAGATAAGCACATGCAAGACATACATCAAGTGTTCTCAAATCCTTAAAGACTCAATCCAATAAGCTAACTTCAAAGGGAAAACTCAATCCATTACAAGAGAGTAGAGGGGGAGAAATATCATAAGATCCAACTATAATAGTAAAGCTCGCGATACATCAAGATCGTACCACCTCAAGAACACAAGAGAGAGAGATCAAACACATAGCTACTCGTACATACCCTCAGCCCCGAGGGTGAACTACTCCCTCCTCGTCATGGAGAGCGCTGGGATGATGAAGATGGCCACTGGTGATGGATTCCCCCTCCGACAGGGTGCCGGAACGGGCTCCCGAGAGGTTTCTGGTGGCTATAGAGGCTTGCGGCGGCGGAACTCCTGATCTAGGTTATTTTATGGGGGTTTCTGTATTTATAGGAATTTTTGGCGTCGGGAACGAGTCAGGGGGGTCTTCGAGTCGCCATGAGATAGGGGGCGCGATCTCGGGTAGGGGGTCTAAGAACAATGCGGCTGAGCCGCCGTGACGGATGCTAGTAGGATGATCCCTACGATCAAACATGATCGGACAAGCTGACCATGGGTTGAATTTGGGGACGACTGGCTCCATCGCGTAGACGTCCCATAGTGCTCGCTTCCGTTCCCGCTTGGGGATGTGAGTGGCATAGATCATGTTGACTGTTTTCACCTGTGGGGGGGGGGGGATTTCTTATGTCCCCCCGTGTTCGGACGCCGGGGTTCCTTGTCATCGTCGCTGTGCAGCCCCTTGTCCTTGTTTTCGGCGTTTACTTTGCTGGCCTGTTTAAATACCCAGTAGTCTCTGTTGGTGTGGTTGGCTGGTTTGTCCGGGGTGCCATGAATTTGGCATGAGCGCTCCAGTATACGGTCTAGACTGGACAGTCCCTGATTGTTTCTTTTGAATGGCTTCTTCCGCTGACCGGATTTGGATCCGCTGAATCTGGCATTGACCGTCGTGTCTTCGGTGTTGTCGCCATTGTTCTATCGCTTGTGTCTGTTGCGCCGTAGCTTGCCATTATTGTCACGGACATCTGAAGTGCCCGAATGTGGCGTAGTGCTGCTACGAGCCAACCAGCTGTCCTCGCCCGTGAAAAAGCAGGTCATTAGTGTCATGAGAGCTATCATGGACTTGGGTTTCTCCTGGCCGAGGTGTCGGGCGAGCCACTCGTCACGGATATTATGCTTGAAGGCCGCCAGGGCTTCAGCGTCCGGACAGTCAACTATTTGGTTCTTTTTAGTTAGGAACCCAGTCCAGAATTTCCTGGCTGATTCTCCGGGCTGTTGAGTAATGTGGCTCAAGTCATCGGCATCCGGAGGTCGCACATATGTGCCTTGGAAGTTGTCAAGGAATGTGTCTTCCAGGTTTTCCCAACTGCCAATGGAATTTGCGGGCAGGCTGTTTAGCCAGTGCCGGGCGGGTCCTTTGAACTTAAGGGGAAGATACTTGATGGCATGTAGATCGTCTCCGCGGGCCATGTGGATGTGGAGAAGGAAATCTTCAATCCATACCGCGGGGTCTGTTGTGCCATCGTATGATTCGATGTTTACGGGTTTGAACCCTTCTGAGAATTCATGATCCATCACTTCCTCGGTGAAGCAGAGGGGGTGTGCGGCGCCTCTGTGCCGGGCTATGTCGCGCAGTCCGGCTGCGTCTGACTGGTTGTATTCGGCCCGGCCGGATTTGCTGTTAGTATGTCCGGTATGACGGTCATCGTCGTGTGTTGCAGCGCGCCCCCATGATCCTTAGATCGATCTTGGTTGTCCTGCGGTGTTATCCAATCTATCGCGCAGGTCCTGAGTATTGCCCCGGGCCGTAGTAAACTGGCGCGGGGGTGCAGGCTGGTATTCGGGCTGATATGCCATTTTATACCGACCTCACGGCAGCCGGTCAGCCGTGTGGCGCTCAAGTCCATATTCCTCGGCTACTATGACTTCTGTCCATCTATCTATGAGCAGGTCTTGATCAGCTTGAAGCTGCTGCTGCTTCTTCTTCAGGCTCCTCGCAGTGGCAATAAGCCGGCGCTTGAAGCGCTCCTGCTCCGCGGGGTCCTCGGGCACGCCGAACTCGTCGTCGCCGAGGCTAATCTCGTCTTCGGAGGGGGCATGTATTTGTCCTCCTCCGAATACCCGTCCGCTGCCTATTCGTTTGGGCTATCCTTCCCATCTTCCTGCTCGGCCCGCTCGAAGGCGGGCTGATCAGGGTTGTATTCATCGTCGGCACCGTCCGGATTGTTTTCGTCTCCGATGCCGGTATTGCCTTGGCGAGGCTTGGAGCGGCGCTGGCGATGCCCATGCTTTGCTTCTTCTTGGAGGGGTTATCCTCGGTTGCCTCATCGCCATTGGTTTCTTTCGGAGTGTCCACCATATATATATATCATATGAAGAGGTGGCTGTCTGCTACGTCTTGAGCTAGCATTGGTTTTCCCCGAAGAGGAGAGGGTGATGCAGCAAGTGTAGCTTAAGTATTTCCCTCAGTTTTGAGAACCAAGGTATCAATCCGGTAGGAGGCTCCTCAAAAGTCCCACGCACCTACACAAACAAACTGAGAACTCGCAACCATCGCAATAAAGGGGATGTCAATCCCTTCACGGCCACTTACGAAAGTGAGATCTGATAGAGATAGTAATATATTTTTGGTATTTTGTAATATAGATGCAAAAAGTAAAGATGCAAATAAAAGTAGATTGAAAGCAAATATGATAAGTGATAGACCCGGGGGCCATAGGTTTCACTAGAGGCTTCTCTTGAGATAGCATAAGTATTACGGTGGGTGAACAAATTATTGTCGAGCAATTGATAGAAAAGCGCATAGTTATGAGATTATCTAGGCATGATCATGTATATAGGCATCACGTCCATAACAAGTAGACCGACTCCTACCTGCATCTACAACTATTACTCCAAACATTGACCGACTCCTGCCTGCATCTAGAGTACTAAGTTCATAAGAACAGAGTAACGCATTTAAGCAAGATGACATGATGTAGAGGGATAAACTCATGCAATATGATATAAATGTCACATCCCTAGCTGCTGGTAGTGCTCTAGGCTAGCTTCATGTGTGCATCATGTCTATATTTTTGAAACTTGAATTGAGGAATTTTGAAAGCCTCAAAACCCTAGATAAAAGAAGGGCAAAAACCCTAAAAATCTCATTCATTGTTCCAAAATGCTTTTCCTAAATGTTTGATAATTTTTGGCAAGGGTTCTGGTCCCAACCAAAATATTGAACATTTTAGGAGGATTTATTTTTGTGACTTTGAATTTAATTCATTAGCTATTTGAATTTGAATTATATTCATATAATTAGAATATAATTTCAAATACCCCTGAAATATTTTATAAGCTTTTGGAAAAGTCCATCTAGCAATATAAAATATTCAGAGGAGCTTTGGCATTGTTTGAATTATTATTTTTAATTCAAAACAGTGGCAAAAGAATTAAATAAAAGAAAAACAAAACAGAAATAAAAAAAGAGCAGAAACTACTTGGCGCTTACCTATCCAGACTGGCGGCCCAGCACTGTAGCTGGCTGGCCCAGCCCACTTACCTCCTCGCTCGTCGTCTTCCTCCTGCCAGTAGGCAGGAGCGAACACACGCGCGCACCGCGGAGCCGTCCACCTCCTGCTTCGCGCTGGAGGCCGCCCTTCGTCCTAATCCGCGCCACGGAGATGCCCAGCACCTTCCCGCTCACTCTCCCCCTTCCCTGGCCCTCTCCTTCCCCCCATCGCTCGTCCCCGAGCTCGGTCTGGAGCAGCCATGGCCGCCACCCATCGTCCTCGCGGCCACCAGCCACCCCTCGCCCTTCCGCCGACTCCAGAAGCACCAAAGAAACCTCCTCGTCCTCCCAATCGAGCTACGGGACGCCGGGAGGCCCTGCATCGCCGTCAACCGTCATCTTCAACCTCCGGATCCGACGGCCCCCTCCGATCAATTTGCGGCTTCAGCGTGTCCCCGACTACACTGAGTTGCTCCCCGTCACCGCTGTGAGCGCCCGCTTCGACTCCCCCTCTTCCCCGGCCTCTCCGCGTCCTCTAGGCCGTAGTTGCACGGACGCCGAAGCTCCACCGCCGCATATGCTCGCCGCCGCCGCCGCTACACACCGTCCCTGGCATCCCCACGGCCATCGTTGGATGCGCGCGAGTGAGGGCCTCCTCCCGGTGCCCTTCGCTCGCCTAGCCTGCTCCCTTGTGCATTGCAACGCCGCGCTCGCTCGGAGCCGAGCTCCGGCCGCCGCTTCGCTCGCCGCTGCCGACACCACAGTCCCACCCCGCACTTGCCACGGCCACCACCCGAAGCGCCGATGCAGCCGCTCTCGAACGCCACCAGCCGCGCAACCTCTCGTGGCCGGAGATGGCCAGACGAGGAGCGCCGCCGCGTCTGCTTACCGCCGGCGTTTAGTCGCCGGTTTAGATGACATGGCTCGTCATTAACTGTTAACAGCCCCGCTAATTAACCCCCAGGGTCAATGACAGCGGGCCCCGCGAGCTAATTACTTCTGTTAGGACTTAAATACTCACATAACTAGCACTGTGACACTGACCAAAGGGGCCCACAGGTCAGATTTGACCTGGACAATGCCCGTTGACTTGCTGACGTCACCGTGAAGTCATGCTGACGCAGTAATAGGTTTTCTGGATTTAATTTAATTCTGAAAAATCCAGAAAATGCCTATAACTTCTAAAAATCATAGAAAATTAACCGTAACTCCAAATGAAATAAATTATATATGAAAAATTATCAGAAAAATTCAAGGAATCCATCTGTACCATTTTCATGCATGTTAGAAAAACTTATAGCTGCTGTTTAGCACAAATCAATTAAATGGCATTTGAATAATCACATATGGAGTTTGAATTTGAATTTTGTATTCAAACCAACTTCATTTAATCTGTTGCTAGTTGCATTAGCTCAAAACACATTCATATTGCCATGTCATAGCATGCATCATTTTGTGCATTGCATTGATTGTGTTCTTCTTTGTTGCCGGTATCTGTTCCCTCCCGATAGACGTGATACCGATGATGTGATCGTTGACACTGATGAAGACTCAATGTTATCTTCAGAAGTGCCAGGCAAGCAAAACCCCCTTGTTCATTCCGATACAATCCTACTCTCTCGCTCCTGCTCTCTTTTAATGCATTAGGACAACACCGATTCATCTGTTACTTGCTGCGGTAGCTGAACCCCTTTATCCTCTGCATGACCTGCCATTGCCACAGTAAATAGATGAAACCCACTAGCATGAGTAGGAGTTGTTTGAGCCCTGTTGTGCCTACTCATTCATGCTTGTTTGTCATGCCTGCTACTGCTTAGAGTTGTGTCAGGTCTGATTCATCGGGAATGGATCAGAGGTGTGTGAACATGTCCTACCATTGAGAGCTAAGTGTGTGAACACGATTTGGTAAAGGTAGCGGTGAGAGGCCATGTAGGAGTACATGGTGGGTTGTCTCATTGAAGCCGTCCTTAGGAACTGAGTTCTGTGTTTGTGATCCATGACTCAGCTACTACCATACATTGGGCCCTGAAATATGACCCCGCTCGACTTCTTAATCACCCTTGTCCTCTGTCCAGGAGTTGCAAGTAGTTTCTGGTGTTTGTAGTATGCTGGAGGCCGTGGACAGCGCTGACCGTAGGGGTGGGCTGTGATGCGGTAGGCACGTGGCCGGGTAAACTGGGCGCCCGTTTGGTGTCACGGAACCCTGTTCACATCGTTTGGGGCTGTGAGCGAAACTCCGGCCGGATCTCCTCATGGATGGAACCCGAATAGGCGATAAACCTGGACTAGAGACTTGAGTGTTTAGGTAGGTCATGGTCTACACCCACGTCGGCTTTCGCTTGAAGTCTGCCGAGCACATGTCGTGTGCAGACGCTAAGTGGTGGAAACATGTATGAAGAAGTACACCCCTATAGGGTTAACATCATCTATTCGAATAGCCGTGTCCACGGAAAAGGACTTCTGGGTTGCTTATATCAGTTCATAGACAAGTGGAAGTGGATACTTTAAAATGCGCAAGATAAGCGTGAGTGCTATGGATGGCGTTCTCGTAGGGAGACGGGAGCGGATCCATAGTGGTGTATTGATATGGTGAATATGTGGACTCGTGTGCGCCACCTCAAAAGAGTCGCTTGCAGTCGTAGTTTAGGATAGCCACCGAGTCAAAGCTGGCTTGCTGCAGTTAAACCCCACCATCCCCTTGTTGAAAATGATGCATATGTAGTTAGTTCTGATGTAAGTCTTGCTGGGTACATTTGTACTCACGTTTGCCTATTTTATGTTTTTGCAGAGAGACTTCAGTCTCACTAGTAGTTCCACGTGGACTTCGACGTTTAGCTTGTTACCTCAGCTACGATCTTGTGCCCCGGCAGGATCTGGTAGATAGTCAGGCTTCTCAGCCTTTTTCAGTTATAGATGTCTGTACCCAGACATGATAGCTTCCGCTTGTGCTTTGACTTGTATGCTCTGATTGTTGGGTCATGAGACCCATGTTTGTAATATCTCGCTCCTCGGAGCCTATTGAATAAAATACTTGAGTCGTAGAGTCATGTTGTGATGCCATGTTGTATTTGCACATATCGAGCATATTGTGTGTATGTTATTGAAATGCTTGGTATGTGTGGGATCTGACCATCTAGTTGTTTATCTTTAGTAGCCTCTCTTACGGGGAAATGTCTCCTAGTGTTTCCACCGAGCCATGGTAGCTTGCTACTGCTCCGGAACACTTAGGCTGGCCGGCATGTGTCCTTCTTCGTTCTTGTGTCTGTCCCTTCGGGGAAATGTCACGCGATGAATACCGGAGTCCTGTTAGCCCGCTACAGCCCGGTTCACCGGAGTCCTGCTAGCCCAGTGCTACAGCCTGGATTCACTCGCTGATGACCGACACGTTCGATGCTGGGTCATGGATGCCTGTCCCTGTAAGTCTGAGCCACTTTGGGTTTACGACTAGCCATGTCATCCCGGGCTCCTTATCATATGGATGCTAGCGACACTGTCATATACGTGTGCCAAAAGGCGCAAACGGTCCCGGGCAAAGGTAAGGCGACACCCGTGGGAATACCGTGCGTGAGGCCGCAAAGTGATATGAGGTGTTACATGCTAGATCGATGTGGCATTGAGTCGGGGTCCTGACAGCGTTGGTATCAGAGCTTGACTGCCTGTAGGATTACCAAGCCAAACTGGTCGAAGTTGAGTCTAGAAATTCTGTAGTTATGTAAGGGAATTGATTGTGGGATGGAACGTAAGGCTCTTTTTACTCCTTATACCTCATGGCCTTCTGATCTGAGTCATCATCTTCTCTTCTACGGGGATTAAGAACTGGGCTATCTCTTCTTTCTATTAGGATCACGTGTTACTAAGCAGTGGACTTATAAGATTGTTGGATTTAAGTCTCAGTTCAGTTCCTACTACTTCCATATGTTAATTGTTGATCTCGAAACCTTGATATTGTGCTTCTGAGTGGTTATGCCACCATTTTTGTGAATGTCTCAAGTCTTTTCTGAGCATTTACAGCCGTTATGCTGTCCGAGTCATTCCAGGTTTCTAAATAGTCTGATGCATTTGCAAAATCCTTTCCCTCTGGTTTCGATGTTCCTTTATGCCAGCTCAATCACACTAATTGTTGAGTTGAGGTATTCTATTGCCTTGACATTATGTTGGAGTTACTATTATGACCCTAGGTGTCTCAGGGGATCATCTAGTAGCCTAGCCATGATTTATGTTCCAGTGTGATGACTCTGGCCGTCATTATCGAAAGCATCCCGTGATGCCATTTAGTTAGTAGGTATTCTATTCCTGGGTTCTTAAACCGAGATTCACTCTACCTACTTCATGTTGATAGAAATTGCTAGTGCCTTTAGGATATTAGTAACCTTTGCGATAGTCCTTGAAGTCCGTGGTATCTTCTTCTTCCAAATACCATGAACTACTTATGGCAGATGTTTATTGGATCAAAAAAAATCACAATTAGAGTACTCTTGAGGAGTTCTCCATTCATAAATCGTGACTCTGCCAGTTCTACCTTTCTGCATGGGTTATCCGGAAGAAATATGTTGAACTTGGTTCGACATACTAATCTATGCATCCACAACTCAGAAAAATTATATGTTCCTTTGAGATGTTCTCTTTAGTTGCATTCTGACCCTCGTCTATCAATTGATAGTCAAGAGTATGCGTGCGTTCGTTTATCGATGCCTATTACTCTTGTGGTCCGTCAAGCCATTCTATCGCGGAATGACTAGGAGAAACAAACTCCAGTACCTCTTCCATATCTAGGATTAGGTCAAAACAATTGTACTCCGCAGATCAAAATGCCAATCCAGCTTTTGCTCTGTTCTACCTTGGAGTATTACCATCTTTTATATCGGGATTGTTATAGGAATTGCACACCATCCTATGAACTCTTGGTACAGTGATACTTTTGCCATCATTGTTCATTCCTTGGTTCCTGTGTTATTGTAACCGAAATGCCGACAAATGAATCATGGCGTGTGAAATCAATACTCCCAGCAACCTCGTTGCTTGGTAGTTAAAGGATAATAATTTCAATCTTAGCATGTTGGTTTTTAAATCATCCCTCTAAGACTAATCGTGCTACCTAGTCCTTATTTCGGTGCACTCTTCGATTGATGAGTTAGGATCTTGTCAAGTCCTCACTCATTTGATCATATCATCTTGCCCTCAAAAGCGAGATTGTTCTCGAGCTTAGGAACATACCGGTGGTTCGTGATTTCCGAAGATCTTCTCGGAAGTATTACCAGGTCGTCACCTGACCGTTATGTTGAGCTCGTGATCAAGTTGGTTTCTTGTGAACCACCTTCTCTCCAAAAATCGGTGTTAGATATCCCTGAGCTAGTTGGTTAAGCTAGACAACAACTTGGAGAGTTGGAAGATAAAAGCTTGCCTGACTTAGTTCGTTCCAAAGGGAAATTCTTGTGTAGTGTGTATTGAAGAAAGATGATATCTTCATCGATTGGCCCCTGTGATCAGTTGCTGGACCTATTGTCTTATCAATCCTTTGATTTGAGTGTGGGCTATCGTCAAATCAAGTCAGAACCAACGATGTTCGTAATGTTGTCTTACTCGTGGTTGATCCCTCGAGCATACACCATTATATCTTTTGGGTCTGATCAATGCTATCACCGTGTTCACATGGTGGTGGAAGTCCAGTGATATGGAAATTCCGATGAGTTGTTGTTGAGTTCATTGACAACATCCTTATCTCCTCCATGATGTTGTTGAACATTAAGTTAGTGTTGGAAACTTTTGAAAGCATTTTCTTCATGCTAGCTCATGAAGTACTTGTTTGATGAAAGGAGTGACTTCCTTTGATTCACGTGCATTTTGATGTAAGTTGCCGTCGTGAATTCGAGAAAGTTTGTTTTTGCTCCTTCGGAATCATCCCAAGTCGGTCATGCACGTGCGAAGAATTCTGTGGTCTGTTAGACTGATCATCTTCATTCCATATGTATATCCTAGCACACCAAGCCACTGATTGACTTGTTCAAGGAAAAGAAGTCTATTCTTGGGATCTAATCCATGGACTTGCGTAAAGACTTCGATATCCTCGATGATGGCTCCCAACCAGAACTCGGTAGTGTTTTATTGTAAGACTACCATGTGATCATGTTGTCTGAGGCAGCGTGTTCACACATGTGTAGCAGAACCAGCTCATGTTTTGGAGCTTGCTATCGTAGTTCATTTCCGAGAATCTCGCAACGTCATCTCGTCGATTTGTGTTGCAAACTCTCTTTTTTTTTCCTAGACTCGATGAGTCTGGAATATCCTGACACCAACCAGATCTGAATCTCAGGCAGATATGATGGTTGGAACATTTCCCAAGAACTATAATATTGGTCCCTTGATAACCGGTAAAGTGGATGTCGTGGCCAACACACCCAGCCGGAAGACCTATTATTGTAGTATCTTGTTTGAGGAAGTTGGCCACCTCCCCATAAGGATTTCGTAGGATTTACCTCCGTAACTGTTCCTTATGGATTCTATTGCTCCCGAAGTCCGACCTTTACTTGATGTTCTAGTTATCAAACCATATCTATGAGTGGGATACACTAGCACGTCAAGGAGAACATTAGAAGCGGAGTGCTAAATGTCTCTCAGTCGATCATCCAGATTTTGTTTCCTTGGCCTCGCTAAGGTGAAATCTGAGAAGGTGTTATCTTCCTCTGCATCTGCATCCTCCATCACCATTCATCATGGTAGTATGTTGTGTTGCCAGGATCCTTGACACGGATGTTGGTAAAACCTTGATGAATATGGAAATGCTCAAGTTCTTGAGAGCACGCACAAGCGCTAGGTGTTATCATCGGCACTAACTAGGTTTGCTCTCAACTTCCTCGGTTATGCTATAACTTCTCAACAGTGGATTCACTCTCTATTGTTGGGTTCTTCCCCAGTTACCAGAATCATTCCCAGCATTTGCATTTTGTTCCCAGCTTGCACCGCCAATGTGCCATTCTACCACGGGTCTCTTCCATTTCCGGTGGTAAGCAAATTCATCCATTACGTTGTCTTCAACAAGGTAATCCACATCATCCAAGTCCGAGTATGCCATCCTACCGACCCCCGCCAATCGATTGCTGTGATTTGCCTTAGGCTGATATAGAGAGTCTCAATGATCTCTATATCAAAGGTAATTCTTTTGCCACTTAAGGGGAGATCTCTACGAGTCACCTTCCCTAAGGTGTATCGTTATGGTATCATGGCAACTCAACTCCTTGCTACGTGGACAATCGTTTACCACCTTCTTAAGTGTGGAATTGTTGTCCACCTAGTGAACCTTCGTCATCCGTTTCTTTCCTCCCCTCTTGATGTGTATCTCGTGTCTCAACCCGAGAGATGGTCCTATGTCTCATTCCGTGAGTTGTTCGATCTTCGAGAAGATCGACCCTTCTAGAGTCTCCTTCTTCCCTCCATGTCATGTTGACAGGAATTTTCAAGGCAAGACTTCAAGACAATGATGGTGATCGAATCAACGTTCATTCGAAGTGCAACCTAGATCATGAAGATTGTACTAGTTGCGTTCCCCCTTCATCTTACCCTACGCTTGAATCTCGAGACGAGATTCTGGTTTAGTGGGGGTGAGTTGTCACATCCCTAGCTGCTGGTAGTGCTCTAGGCTAGCTTCATGTGTGCATCATGTCTATATTTTTGAAACTTGAATTGAGGAATTTTGAAAGCCTCAAAACCCTAGATAAAAGAAGGGCAAAAACCCTAAAAATCTCATTCATTGTTCCAAAATGCTTTTCCTAAATGTTTGATAATTTTTGGCAAGGGTTCTGGTCCCAACCAAAATATTGAACATTTTAGGAGGATTTATTTTTGTGACTTTGAATTTAATTCATTAGCTATTTGAATTTGAATTATATTCATATAATTAGAATATAATTTCAAATACCCCTGAAATATTTTATAAGCTTTTGGAAAAGTCCATCTAGCAATATAAAATATTCAGAGGAGCTTTGGCATTGTTTGAATTATTATTTTTAATTCAAAACAGTGGCAAAAGAATTAAATAAAAGAAAAACAAACAGAAATAAAAAAAAGAGCAGAAACTACTTGGCGCTTACCTGTCCAGACTGGCGGCCCAGCACTGTAGCTGGCTGGCCCAGCCCACTTACCTCCTCGCTCGTCGTCTTCCTCCTGCCAGTAGGCAGGAGCGAACACACGCGCGCACCGCGGAGCCGTCCACCTCCTGCTTCGCGCTGGAGGCCGCCCTTCGTCCTAATCCGCGCCACGGAGACGCCCAGCACCTTCCCGCTCACTCTCCCCCTTCCCTGGCCCTCTCCTTCCCCCCATCGCTCGTCCCGAGCTCGGTCTGGAGCAGCCATGGCCGCCACCCATCGTCCTCGCGGCCACCAGCCACCCCTCGCCCTTCCGCCGACTCCAGAAGCACCGAAGAAACCTCCTCGTCCTCCCAATCGAGCTACGGGACGCCGGGAGGCCCTGCATCGCCGTCAACCGTCGTCTTCAACCTCCGGATCCGACGGCCCCCTCCGATCAATTTGCGGCCTCAGCGTGTCCCCGGCTACACCGAGTTGCTCCCCGTCACCGCTGTGAGCGCCCGCTTCGACTCCCCCTCTTCCCCGGCCTCTCCGCGTCCTCTAGGCCGTAGTTGCACGGACGCCGAAGCTCCACCGCCGCATATGCTCGCCGCCGCCGCCGCTACACACCGTCCCTGGCATCCCCACGGCCACCGTTGGATGCGCGCGAGTGAGGGCCTCCTCCCGGTGCCCTTCGCTCGCCTAGCCTGCTCCCTTGTGCATTGCAACGCCGCGCTCGCTCGGAGCCGAGCTCCGGCCGCCGCTTCGCTCGCCGCTGCCGACACCACAGTCCCACCCCGCACTTGCCACGGCCACCACCCGAAGCGCCGATGCAGCCGCTCTCGAACGCCACCAGCCGCGCAACCTCTCGTGGCCGGAGATGGCCAGACGAGGAGCACCGCCGCGTCTGCTTACCGCCGGCGTTTAGTCGCCGGTTTAGATGACATGGCTCGTCATTAACTGTTAACAGCCCCGCTAATTAACCCCCAGGGTTAATGACAGCGGGCCCCGCGAGCTAATTACTTCTGTTAGGACTTAAATAGTCACATAACTAGCACTGTGACACTGACCAAAGGGGCCCACAGGTCAGATTTGACCTGGACAACGCCCGTTGACTTGCTGACGTCACCGTGAAGTCATGCTGACGCAGTAATAGGTTTTCTGGATTTAATTTAATTCTGAAAAATCCAGAAAATGCCTATAACTTCTAAAAATCATAGAAATTTAACCGTAACTCCAAATGAAATAAATTATATATGAAAAATTATCAGAAAAATTCAAGGAATCCATCTGTACCATTTTCATGCATGTTAGAACAACTTATAGCTGCTGTTTAGCACAAATCAATTAAATGGCATTTGAATAATCACATATGGAGTTTGAATTTGAATTTTGTATTCAAACCAACTTCATTTAATCTGTTGCTAGTTGCATTAGCTCAAAACACATTCATATTGCCATGTCATAGCATGCATCATTTTGTGCATTGCATTGATTGTGTTCTTCTTTGTTGCCGGTATCTGTTCCCTCCCGATAGACGTGATACCGATGATGTGATCGTTGACACTGATGAAGACTCAATGTTATCTTCAGAAGTGCCAGGCAAGCAAAACCCCCTTGTTCATTCCGATACAATCCTACTCTCTCGCTCCTGCTCTCTTTTAATGCATTAGGACAACACCGATTCATCTGTTACTTGCTGCGGTAGCTGAACCCCTTTATCCTCTGCATGACCTGCCATTGCCACAGTAAATAGATGAAACCCACTAGCATGAGTAGGAGTTGTTTGAGCCCTGTTGTGCCTACTCATTCATGCTTATTTGTCATGCCTGCTACTGCTTAGAGTTGTGTCAGGTCTGATTCATCGGGAATGGATCAGAGGTGTGTGAACATGTCCTACCATTGAGAGCTAAGTGTGTGAACACGATTTGGTAAAGGTAGCGGTGAGAGGCCATGTAGGAGTACATGGTGGGTTGTCTCATTGAAGCCGTCCTTAGGAACTGAGTTCTGTGTTTGTGATCCATGACTCAGCTACTACCATACATTGGGCCCTGAAATATGACCCCGCTCGACTTCTTAATCACCCTTGTCTCTGTCCAGGAGTTGCAAGTAGTTTCTGGTGTTTGTAGTATGCTGGAGGCCGTGGACAGCGCTGACCGTAGGGGTGGGCTGTGATGCGGTAGGCACGTGGCTGGGTAAACCGGGCGCCCGTTTGGTGTCACGGAACCCTGTTCACATCGTTTGGGGCTGTGAGCGAAACTCCGGCCGGATCTCCTCATGGATGGAACCCGAATAGGCGATAAACCTGGACTAGAGACTTGAGTGTTTAGGTAGGTCGTGGTCTACACCCACGTCGGCTTTCGCTTGAAGTCTGCCGAGCACATGTCGTGTGCAGACGCTAAGTGGTGGAAACATGTATGAAGAAGTACACCCCTGCAGGGTTAACATCATCTATTCGAATAGCCGTGTCCACGGAAAAGGACTTCTGGGTTGCTTATATCAGTTCATAGACAAGTGGAAGTGGATACTTTAAAATGCGCAAGATAAGCGTGAGTGCTATGGATGGCGTTCTCGTAGGGAGACGGGAGCGGATCCATAGTGGTGTATTGATATGGTGAATATGTGGACTCGTGTGCGCCACCTCAAAAGAGTCGCTTGCAGTCGTAGTTTAGGATAGCCACCGAGTCAAAGCTGGCTTGCTGCAGTTAAACCCCACCATCCCCTTGTTGAAAATGATGCATATGTAGTTAGTTCTGATGTAAGTCTTGCTGGGTACATTTGTACTCACGTTTGCCTATTTTATGTTTTTGCAGAGAGACTTCAGTCTCACTAGTAGTTCCACGTGGACTTCGACGTTTAGCTTGTTACCTCAGCTACGATCTTGTGCCCCGGCAGGATCTGGTAGATAGTCAGGCTTCTCAGCCTTTTTCAGTTATAGATGTCTGTACCCAGACATGATAGCTTCCGCTTGTGCTTTGACTTGTATGCTCTGATTGTTGGGTCATGAGACCCATGTTTGTAATATCTCGCTCCTCGGAGCCTATTGAATAAATACTTGAGTCGTAGAGTCATGTTGTGATGCCATGTTGTATTTGCACATATCGAGCATATTGTGTGTATGTTATTGAAATGCTTGGTATGTGTGGGATCTGACCATCTAGTTGTTTATCTTTAGTAGCCTCTCTTACGGGGAAATGTCTCCTAGTGTTTCCACCGAGCCATGGTAGCTTGCTACTGCTCCGGAACACTTAGGCTGGCCGGCATGTGTCCTTCTTCGTTCCTGTGTCTGTCCCTTCGGGGAAATGTCACGCGATGAATACCGGAGTCCTGTTAGCCCGCTACAGCCCGGTTCACCGGAGTCCTGCTAGCCCAGTGCTACAGCCTGGATTCACTCGCTGATGACCGACACGTTCGATGCTGGGTCATGGATGCCTGTCCCTGTAAGTCTGAGCCACTTTGGGTTTACGACTAGCCATGTCAGCCCGGGCTCCTTATCATATGGATGCTAGCGACACTGTCATATATGTGTGCCAAAAGGCGCAAACGGTCCCGGGCAAAGGTAAGGCGACACCCGTGGGAATACCGTGCGTGAGGCCGCAAAGTGATATGAGGTGTTACATGCTAGATCGATGTGGCATTGAGTCGGGGTCCTGACAATAAAACCCATCTTGTTATCCTCGATGGCAACAATAAAATACGAGTCTTGCAACCCTTTCTGTCACTGGGTAAGAACACCGCAAGATTGAACCCAAAGCTAAGCACTTCTCCCATGGCAAGAAAGATCAATCTAGTAGGCCAAACGAACTGATAATTCGAAGAGACTTGCAAAGATAACTCAGTCATACATAAAAGAATTCAGAGAAGATTCAAATATTATTCATAAATAAACTTGATCATAAACCCACAATTCATCAGATATCGACAAACATACCGCAAAAAGAGATTACATCGAATAGATCTCCACAAGAGAGGGGGAGAACATTGTATCGAGATCCAAAAAGTGAGAAGAAGCCATCTAGCTAATAACTATGGACCCGTAGGTCTGTGGTAAACTACTCACAACTCATCAGAGGGGCAAGGATGTTGATGTAGAAGCCCTCCATGGTCGATTCCCCGTCCGGCAGAGTGCTAGCGAAGGCTCCAAGATGGGATCTCGCGGATACAGAAGGTTACGGCGGTGGAAATTGTGTTTTGTGGTCCTCCTGGATGTTTTCGGGGTCCATAGGTATATATAGGAGGAAGAAGTACGTCGGTGGCCGCCCGAGGGGCCCACGAGACAGGGGGGCGCCCTACGGGGGGGCTATCTCGTGGGGTCCTCGGGAGCTTCTTAACTTGCACTCCAACCTCTCCGGATCACGTTCGTTCCAAAAATCATGCTCCCGAAGGTTTCATTCCGTTTGGACTCTGTTTGATATTCCTTTTCTTCGAAATACTGAAATAGGCAAAAACATCAATACGGGCTGGGCCTCCGGTTAGTAGGTTAGTCCCAAAAATGATATAAATGTGTAAAATAAAGCCCATAAACATCCAAAAGGGGTAATATAATAGCATGGAACAATAAAAAATTATAGATACGTTGGAGACGTATCACTGTCCACCGCCCTGTGAGCGGTGGCTCCTGTACGTCTCCTGCGTCGTCGTCCATACCGTCGATGTCTTCGGAGTCGAAGTTAAGCACGTCGGTTAGATCATCGACCTTGGCAATAAAGTGGGTGGTGGGTGGGCAGCGAATTCCTTCGTCACTTGCTTCCCACTCAAGCCGGACATAGTTCGGCCCTGAGCCTCCTGACAAGGAGAGAGACTTTCATGTGTTCAGCATGTCACCAAAGGGCGAGTGCTGAAAGATGTCCGCAACGGTAAACTCCATTACCGGAGCCCAACCTGGCTCGACTGGCTCAATGGTGTGCGAACCGGAACCAAGAACCGGATACGAGTCCGGCGGCCCGGGGTTACAGGCCTCCGTAGAGGAGAGACCTGTGTTCGGCTCCAGCGCCGATGGGTATGCGGCCTGCGGGGCGGGGTCCACCCCTCCATCCTTGGGCAACGCAACCCGCTCCAGATTTAGATCCGGGACTACGGCAGTGGTGATATCCCGAGCATTGTCCGACAGAAGGTTTAGGCCGTGCTCGTCGTGACTGTCCGACGCTCCTGGCACAGGCCCGAATCCGTCGAAGATCAAGTCTCCGCGAATATCCGCTGTGTAGTTCAAGTTTCTGAACCTGATCTGGTGGCCAGGGGTGTAGCTGTCGATCTGGTCCAGATGACCAAGCGAATTGGCTCGTAGTGTGAAGCCGCCGAACACAAAGATCTGTCCGGGGAGAAAAGTCTCGCCGTGGACCGTGTTGTTGGCGATTGAAAACGCCATCAAGCCTCAAAGCGACGAGACAGAGGAACTCTCAATGAAAGCACCAATGTCGGTGTCAAAACCGGCGGATCTCGGGTAGGGGGTCCCGATCTGTGCGTCTTAGGTTGATGGTAACGGGAAGCAAGGGACACAATGTTTACCCAGGTTCAAGCCCTCTCTATGGAGGTAAAACCCTACTTCCTGCTTGATTAATATTGAAGATATGGGTAACACAAGAGTAGATCTACCATGAGATCGTAGAGGCTAAACCCTAAGAGCTAGCCAATGATGGTATGATTGTAAATGTGATCGGTCTTCTAAGGTACATCCTCTCCGGTTTATATAGACATCCGGACACGGGTCGGAGTCTTGAGTCTTGTATCTTCACGCTTCTATAGTCCGGATGATATATATAGTCCGGCTATCCGGATACCCCCTAATCCAGGACTCCCTCACCCAGGGGGGGTGGGCGCGCCCCCACCCTTGTGGGCAGCTCGGGACTCTTCTGGCCCAACTCTTTTACTCTGGGGCTTCTTTTCGTCCACAAAAAATCATTAAAAATTGGCACATCAATTGGACTCCATTTGGTTTTCCTTTTTTGTAAAAATCAAAAACAGGGGAAAAATAGAAACTGGCACTGGGCTCTAGGTTAATAGGTTAGTCCCAAAAACCATATAAAATAGCATAGAAAACATCCATAGATACGTTGGAGACGTATCAATCCTATCTCAGATTTCATGGCCTCAAGCCATTTATCAGAATCCGGGCTCATCATAGCTCTTCATAGTTCGTAGGTTCGTCATGGTCAAGTAACATGACCTCCAGAACAGGATTACCATACCACTCTGGTGCTGATCCTACTCTGTTTGACCTATGAGGTTCTGTAGCAACTTGATCTGAAGTTTCATGATCTTTATCATTAGCTTCCTCTCCAGTTGGTGTAGGTATCACGGGAACTGATTTCTCGGATGAGCTACTTTCCAAATTGAGAGAAGGTACAATTACCTCATCAAGTTCTACTTTCCTCCCACTCACTTCTTTCGAGAGAAACTCCTTCTCTAGAAAAGTTCCATTCTTAGCAACAAAGATCTTGCCTTCGGATCTGTGGTAGAAGGTGTACCCAATTGTTTCCTTAGGGTATCCTATGAAGACACACTTCTCCGATTTGGCTTTGAGCTTATCAGGATGAAGCCTTTTGACATAAGAATCACATTCCCAAAATTTAAGAAACAACATCTTAGGTTTATTGCCAAAATACAGTGCATACGGTGTCGTCTCAACGGATTTTGATGGTACCCTGTTTAACATGAATGCAGTTGTCTCCAATGCATAACCCCAAAACAATAGCGGTAAATCGATAAGAGACATCATAGATTTCACTCTAATAAAGTGCGGTTACGATGTTCGGACACACCATTACGCTGTGGTTTTCCAGGTGGCGTGAGCTATGAAACTATTTCACATTGCTTTAAATGAAGGCCAAACTCGTAACTAATATTCACCTCCACGATCAGATTGTAGAAACTTTATTTTCTTGTTACAATTATTCTCCACTTCACTCTGAAATCCTTTGGACTTTTCAAATGTTTCAGACTTGTGTTTTATGTGCTCAAATCATCTGTGAAGGTCAGAAAATAATGATACTCGCCACGAGCCTCAACACTCTCAGACCGCATACATCGGTATGTATTATTTCCAATAAGTCATTAGCTCGTTCCATTGTTCCGGAGAACGGGGTTTTAGTCATCTTTCCCATAAGGCACGGTTCGCAAGTATCAAATGATTCATAATCAAGTGATTCCAAAAGTCCATTTGCATGGATTTTCTTCATGCTCTTTACACCGATATGACCCAAACAGCGGTGCCACAAATAAGTTACACTATCATTATCAACTTTGCATCTTTTGGCATCAATATTATGAATATGTGATCACTACGATCAAGATTCAATAAACCATTAACATTGGGTGTATGACCATAGAAGGTTTTATTCATGTAAACAGAATAACAATTATACTCTGTCTTAAATGAATAACCGTATTGCAATAAACATGATCTAATCATATTCATGCTCAACGCAAACACCAAATAACATTTATTTAGGCTCAACACTAATCTCGAAAGTATAGGGAGTGTGCGATGACGATCATATCAATCTTGGAACCACTTCCGACACATCTCAGCCTCAACTAATCTCTTTTCATTCTGCAACTCCTGTTTTGAGTTACTAATCTTTTGCAACCGAACAGGTATCAAATACCCAGGGGCTACTATGAGCACTAGCAAGGTTGTAACGCCCCGAGACCGATGCTTCAGAAGACTTCCAACTATTCCGAGTTTTGCCATGTGTTTCTTTTGTGCTTGCTCTTTTATTTTTGCATTGCATCATGTCATCATGCCATCATGCCATTTAATTTTTAAAACTCAACTAAATAAATTGTATGGATTTTTCGATCCATTTAAACCGAGGGAACTCACATGGTGACTTCTCTTTATAACATATCCTCCAATATTAGGGAGCTATATTAAATATTTCTTTATTTCGGAAATCACCAAAACACACTTGCAAAATAATTTCGTTCCTTTTCTGCTTCAAGTTTGGTCTCCAACCTTGCCAATTATTATTTCATCATTTTCTGGAACTCCACCAAAAATCCGAACATTTTTGGACCTTCCTTTCATCAAGTCCTAGTTAAAACCCATTTGAATTAAATTCAAATGAGTTTGAATTTACATCTTGCATTCGTGCCTCTTTTCTATTTTTCTTGGAACGAGCTCATTTGTATGAGTCCGGGAAAATACCCTCCTGCTCAAGCTCCACCTCTAACCTCTTTTTATTTTCTTTCTCATCTCTATTTTTTTCCTTTCTTTTAGTTGTGAGAGAAGTAGCCCAGCAGCCTGCCTCCAAGGCCCTTCTGCGCCTAGGCCTAGCCCATCTAATCCTAACCCTAGCCCGACCCCCTCTTCTCGATCGCTCCCTCTCGTTCCCTCGCCCCACCACTCAGGAGAGACTCCATCCTCTCGACCCCCTTTCCCTCATTCCCCATCGAGCTCCCTGCGCCCGATCCCCTCGCCCCCTCTCCTCGATCTTCCCCTTCCCCTCCGGTGTGCCTCCACCTCGCCCTTCATTCTCCCTCGCGCGCGACCCCGTCGCCTCCTCCCTCCACCGGCACCAGCCGTCCCCGTCGCCCGAGCGCTCAAGGGCAGCAGCTCCTCGAGCTCGTCTCCACTGCCTCCCCTTGCTCCCGCGCTCCGCCCTCATCGGAGGACAGAGCCAGGCCGGAGCCCTGTCGGCCTCCTCGTCGCCCGTCGCGCCATCTCCTGCGCCCAGTCCGCCGCCGCTGCCTTCTTCCAGCGCCACCGCCCGCTTCTCTGCCGCCGCGTCATCATCTTCAGGCACTCGAGCACGAGCTCGCCCGCACCTCGCCTGCGACTTCTCCGTGCCGGACCATCTCCGCCTCCGCCTCCCCTCGCCGTCCCCGTCCTCAAGTCCGGCGTGGTCGTCGCCCCTGCATCCTCTGCCTCGAGCAGGAGGATGACCGCATGGCCGCGCTCGTTGACCTCCATGGCCGCGGCTACCATCAGCCAACCGCGCGGCTCGCCCCCTGCCTCGGCCCTCTTCGACCCTGCTCATGCCTCGAGCCTCCCGTCGCCAAGGAGCACGAGATCCTTTGCCTCGCTGCCACGCCAACCGGAGTAGCAGCCCAGCCGGTCATCCCCTTTGGACGCGCCAAGTTTGAGTACATGGACCGCCAAGTTCCTCTACCGACGCCGTGTACGACTACATCCGAGGTGGATTTCGTCAAGTACCCCTTCGGATGCGCCGAGTTCGACTACATGGTCCGCCAAGTACCTCTACCGACGACCCCGGACTTCTACGAAAAACGTGTACCATCTACCGTCGCTCGAAGACCCGTGTACGACTACTTCCACGACGTCCGTGAACCACTACCGTCGACCCTCGAAGACCCCGTGGGCCCCGAACATCCACGGGACATGAACAACTACTTCCACTATGATATGTACCACTACCGTCGCCGCGAACGACTACTTCCACGACGTCCCGTGAACGCCTACTTCCTCTACACCGCTCCGAACTCGTTCCGCCCGGAAATGCTCGCTTCGAAGGTATAACCGCCGAGCACGACCGCCGTGGACCGAATGCATGTGTTGAATGAGATGCACCGTTTGCACTGTGTCCGAATTGTCACTCGTTTCCATGCCACTAACCTATGGGAACCCGGAAGTCGGGATCACCCCACCATCCTTGCACTAAACGCTCACCCCCATTTCCTTTTGCACCGGTATCTCCGTGAGCTACCGGAACTGATATGTTGTCGTGGCATCATTTTCGGATATGTTGCCGTGGCACCATTTTCGTTATCGTTGCCGTGGCACCCCTTTCATTTCCACCACGGTGACAAATGCCTCGTATCATGCTCATGTTAACATTTTCATAAAAATTGCATAAAACTTGCATATGTCATCCGCATCATGATAACAACATTAAATGCTTAAAATTATTGTTTGCTTTAAATACTAAATGACATGTGGGGATTACCGGAATTGTTGTTTGTTGTTTCCGGCCTCATTTAAACTTGCCTAAACATGTAGTTCAATTATGCTTCACCCCTTGTCATGTTTAATAACATTTAATATTGTTGTACCTAAACGAGAGAGAACTAAATAATTGTTGTGGTGTTCCGTCAATATGCAACTCGTTGCATATTGAGCTCCACTTAACTTGTAGTATTGTTTGTGTGCATTGCCATGCCATGCCTCTTTAAACCGGACATGCATCATACTTGATTGTGCATCATGCCATGATTATGCTTGTGTGTTTACCATGTTGTTTGCTTCTTTCCGGTTGCTTCTCTCGTTAGCTTCGGTTTCGTTCCGGAGTTGTGAGGATTCGTTCGACTACGTCCGTTTGTCTTCTTCATGGACTCGTTCTTCTTCCTATGCGGGATTTCAGGCAAGATGACCATTACCCTCGATATCACTTCTATCTTTGCTTGCTAGTTGCTTCGTTCTATCGCTATGCTGCGCTACCTATCACTTGTTTACCATGCCTCCCATATTGCCATGTCAGCCTCTAACCTTTTTCACCCTTCCTAGCAAACCTTGCTTGGCTATGTTACCGCTTTGCTCAGCCCCTCTTATAGCATTGTTAGTTGCAGGTGAAGTTGAAGATTGCTCCATGATGGACAGGATTATGTTGGGATATCACAATATCTCTTATTTAATTAATGCATCTATATATTTGGTAAAGGGTGGAAGACTCGGCCTTATGCCTGGTGTTTTGTTCCACTCTTGCCGCCCTAGTTTCCGTCATACCGGTGTTATGTTCCCGGATTTTGCGTTCCTTACGCGGTTGGGTGATTTATGGGACCCCCTTGACAGTTCGCTTTGAATAAAACTCCTCCAGCAAGGCCCAACCTTGGTTTTACCATTTGCCACCTAAGCCTTTTTCCCTTGGGTTCTGCAGACTCAAGGGTCATCTTTATTTTAACCCCCGCCCCCGGGCCAGTGCTCCTTCGAGTGTTGGTCCGAACTGAGCTGCCTGCGGGGCCACCTTGGGGAAACTTGAGGGCTGGTTTTACTCGTAGCTAGTCTCATCCGGTGTTGCCCTGAGAACGAGATATGTGCAGCTCCTATCGGGATTTGTCGACGCATCGGGCGGCTTTGCTGGTCTTGTTTTACCATTGTCGAAATGTCTTGTAAACCGGGATTCCGAGTCTGATCGGGTCTTCCTGGGAGAAGGTCTATTCCTTCGTTGATCGCGAGAGCTTGTCATGGGCTAAGTTGGGACACCCCTGCAGGGTATAATCTTTCGAAAGTCGTGCCTGCGGTTATAGGCAGATGGGAATTTGTTAATGTCCGGTTGTAGATAACTTGACACCAGATACGAATTAAAACGCATCAACCGCGTGTGTAGCCGTGATGGTCTCTTCTCGGCGGAGTCCGGGAAGTGAACACGGTTATGGGTTATGTTTGACGTAAGTAGGAGTTCAGGATCACTTCTTGATCATTGCTAGTTCACGACCATTCCTTTTGCTCTCTTCTCGCTCTTATTTGCGTATATTAGCCACCATATATGCTTAGTCGCTGCTGCAACCTCACCACTTTACCACTTCCTACCCTTAAGCTTAAATAGTCTTGATCTCGCGGGTTTTGAGATTGCTCAGTCCTCGTGACTCACCAGATACTATCACAACAGTTGCAGGTGCCGATGATACCAGTGCAGGTGATGCAACCGAGCTCAGATGGGAGCTCAATGAAGTTCTTAGTTGTTGCTACGTTTCGTTTCATGTTAATCAGTAGTGGAGCCCAGTCGGGACGATCAGGGACCTAGCAGTTGGGTTATCTTCTTTTCTTTTGGCTTCGTCCGTAGTCGGACTATATGTGTGTTCTCTGAATGATGTATGATTTATTATATGTTCATTGTGTGAAGTGGCGATTGTAAGCCAACTCTTTATCCCATTCTTGTTCATTACATGGGATTGTGTGAAGATGACCCTTCTTGCGACAAAACCACAATGCGGTTATGCCTCTAAGTCGTGCTTCGACACGTGGGAGATATAGCCGCATCGTGGGTGTTACAAGTTGGTAATCAGAGCCATCCCCGACTTAGGAGCCCCCTGCTTGATTGTTTGCTGGCGTTGTTGAGTCTAGAACAAAAATGTTTTGAGTCTTAGGATTATATATATCGGAGAGTAGGATTCTTTTTACTCCTCAGTCCCTTCGTCGCTCTGGTGAGGTCTCCTGACGTAGATGTTTTGACTTTCCTCTCCTCAAATTTCACTAAAAAATTTTAGGATCACGCGGGTATCTTGGAATCGTTCCGATGGTTTTGTGACGAGAACATTGTTCTTGGTGCCTCCTGTCTATTATGTGGCTTTGACCCGGGGAGTTGAGCTCCGAGGTGTTGTCGTCACAATTTTATCGTTGCAGTTCTGGAATACCTGAGTTTTGCCGACATCGAAAATCTCTTTTATGCAGTTGTTGGTGAGATAACCTCGATAACCCAGTACTGGGGCGAGCTCGAGAGTATTGCCATAACTCGTATAACGGATGCTTTTCGAAGGTTGAGGTACACGATTTCCGAAGGTTTCTTGGTTATGTGTTGACGGATGGATACAGCTTGGATGTAGGATTGTTAGTTTTGGGTGAGATATATATTGCTTCCCCTGTATCCCCAACACCAGATTGCATAACCAGAAAGTTTCGGGAGTTTTATAGGTGGGAATTCAAGTAGCTCCTAGAATATCTTTTCGACAGATGCATGATATGAGATTGGGGTTCGACGTCTAGTGGTCCGCCTTTCCACGGTCGTTTTTACAGTGGTCTCGTTGTGTCTTAAAGAACCCTTGGCTATGCTGGTTTGGGGACACTTCGTATGTCATGTGCACTGCCTTGTACATGATGGTGCTGTACAATCGAGCCCGTATGGGCCCCACCACGAAAACTTCGGATGAAATCTCTATCATATGTTTGTTCCGGCTTATTCTGCAAGCCAAATCCTTTGTTTTGTTTCATTCGTGGTATTCGAGTTGCTTCGAAGTCAAATGTTGAATCCATACCTTTCATAAACGGTGTTCTCATATTGCTATGTGAATACTCATCCTTCTTGATCATCGAGGTCATCATGTTAATTCTTTTTCAACCGGTGTGCTTCTCTTCAAGTGAATCCGAACATTTCAACATCTTTGAGATCAATTCTAAGTTTTCTCAACGGTATTTGTTTCATCTGTCCCAAGTTGCCTTTGTTTTTCCCACCCTCCCACCCTTTTTTTTTCAAGGACTCAGATATCTTAATCAAGTATCCATCTTATGGATGTGAAGTTTCTCCATTCCTTTCAATCAATGTTCTTACCCGGTGATTATCACGAAGTTGGCCAGGAGTTTCAAGTTCGTCATTCTTCGTTTTTTTTTCTTCTCCGGTGGATTTACCTCAAGCTTTCAGTGTTGATCATATCCTTGTCCTCGTTCAAATGCTATCCCATGCCGGTGCCTCTCATAATTGTTCACCTCTCACTATTCTTATTCGGAGTGCTCAAGATATCTCGGAAGATTCGTGTTTCCATTCTCAATCCATTCAAGTTATTTTGAGGTTGTTATCTCATTCAAGTCATTTAATTCAACCGGCGCAATCCCCGCTTTCAATCAATCGTTCAACGGTGTTTCTTTTGAGTGGGCCCTAACCCACAGGTCTTTTCCCAGGATCTTACCTGACTCTTCTAATTTTCCTGGAGCTATTCCCAAATTCTTTTCGAAGTTTGACGTAAGAATGAATTTAATCAGTCATATGCCTTTGTCCAAGATCTTCCAAATTCTTTCATCGTTGGTTCAACCTTTCTAATTTTCATTTTGGAGTGTTTCAACAATTCATGGTGGTGTTTCTCATCGTCATTCTCAGATTTTGAAGACCGAAGAAGAGTTCCTCTTAAATCCTTACCCGTTCTTCCAGAGATTCATGGTTCTAGCTTGATGCCATCCTCTCATAATTGCTTTCGATTGTGAGAATTCTTTTCACCCATCCAGAGCAATTCAGGAGTCTTTTCAATTTCATTCTCCGGAGCCAATCATCTTAGAATTATTCATTCTCAGCTTTCAACTCTCGTTCTTGAATTCTTCCGGTGCATCGTTCAAATATCCTCTAATAAGTTCATGATCTCTTTGTTCTCTTGTATCTAAATCCCCTCAAGTATCTTCATTCGTTTTCCCATTCTTCCCGGTGATTTGTGCCTTTGCTACTTTCATTTTCAATTTTTACGGTGGTTCGTTCAAGATTTCACTTCCTTCGTTATCATATCAAAATATTCGTTGTTTCCAAATTCCAACGGTGGTTCCATCAATACCTTCTGAAGTTTGCATTATATCTCTCTTTAATCATTTTTAACGAGAATAAGTAGTATGCCAAATCCGTTGTTTGTCATCAATTTAAATTGGTGAAGGATAGGCATGACATAATTCTTATTATTGTTTCATCCAAGTGATTAATCCTTTCCTTCGGGGTTTGTTCAGGAGGAATAAATTCTTGGCTTCTTGTTGTTCATCTTTTCTTTCCGGAGTTCCAAGTTTCTCTCGGTTATATCATCGCGAAGCTCCATCTAAATCATTGCAAGGCTTCACCTTGTGTTTTCAATTTCTCTTCCTTTCTATCATTCTTTTATTACAGGAGTTCTTCATGGAGGCTCTACATGGTGGTCCGTTAAGGATTCTTTCCATTCTTCAATTGTTCTTCAAGATTTCTCTCGAGGTTATGATCTGCTAAGCTATACTCAAAACTAAACATGGTGCTCAACACATGTTTTGTTTTGAGGAGTTCAAGTATTCTCCTTCTTGCATTTCAAAGTGCTATTCTTTCTACCTTATCTTTTGAGATGGTGTTATGTCATTCTTGACAATTTCCATTCTTGTTTCGCGATTCACATGTTGTCAAGAATGAGGTATTTTAAATCCATTAATCTCTTCATTGGAGTTATCTTGTGTCATATTTCACCTAAAGCCTTCCCTAAGGAATGTTGCTATTTGTGGTGCTTATCAATGATCCAAGTTTTCTCCTATCCTCTCGGCGAAAGCAATTTTCATCTTTTCATCGATCTCAAGCAAGCAATTGTTTCAGTTAGTGGCCGGTTGTCACCTCATCATTTTGAGATGTTTGCCATAAGCCCACAACAAGCTTGTGCTTTTCGTTGTTGATTTTCCAACAACTCCGTTCAATTCTTCTTTGCAAGGATGCTTTCCAAGCTCATTTGTGGCAGATGTTGGCATTTTCTTCTCCATTATGTTATTCCAATGATCTATCTTCTATTCTTTCTTCCGAAGGCATTGTGATGTTGCTCTCTTCACTCATCTTCTCGTATTAAGGATCGTGTTCTTTTCGTGCTTATCCATCTAACCGGAGTGTTGTGTCATCTCTTCAAGTTCTTTTCATCTTATCAAGTCTTGCATCTCTTTTCAATCGGAGTGTTGTCTGAATTTGTTCTTCCTTGTTCCTTGTTTATCTCGTTTCAACCAGAGTGGTTCAATTCCTTCTTGTCCATTGTACTCGTCATTCATAGCTTTGCAACCTCCAAGGTGCAAATGGTGTTCCTTGTTTCTATTTCTCTACCGCAGTGCTCTCAATTGTGTTCAACTCTGTTGTGTTCTTTCTTTCAACTTTTTCAACCTCTCAACGTTCTTTGGTTTCACTCTTTTGTCGAAGAAGCAACTTAGTTTTACCTCTTCTCTTCCTCTTCCGTTTTCTCTCCGGTGCCATTCTAGATCTCAGGACGAGATCCTCTTGTAGTGGTGGAGTGTTGTAACGCCCCGAGACCGATGCTTCAGAAGACTTCCAGCTATTCCGAGTTTTGCCATGTGTTTCTTTTGTGCTTGCTCTTTTATTTTTGCATTGCATCATGTCATCATGCCATCATGCCATTTAATTTTTAAAACTCAACTAAATAAATTGTATGGATTTTTCGATCCATTTAAACCAAGGGAACTCACATGGTGACTTCTCTTTATAACATATCCTCCAATATTAGGGAGCTATATTAAATATTTCTTTATTTCGGAAATCACCAAAACACACTTGCAAAATAATTTCGTTCCTTTTCTGCTTCAAGTTTGGTCTCCAACCTTGCCAATTATTATTTCATCATTTTCCGGAGCTCCACCAAAAATCCGAACATTGTTGGACCTTCCTTTCATCAAGTCCTAGTTAAAACCCATTTGAATTAAATTCAAATGAGTTTGATTTTACATCTTGCATTCGTGCCTCTTTTCTATTTTTCTTGGAACAAGCTCATTTTTATGAGTCCGGGAAAATACCCTCCTGCTCAAGCTCCACCTCTAACCTCTTTTTCTTTTCTTTCTCATCTCTATTTTTTTTCCTTTCTTGTAGTAGTGAGAGAAGTAGCCCAGCAGCCTGCCTCCAAGGCCCTTCTGCGCCTAGGCCTAGCCCATCTAATCCTAACCCTAGCCCGACCCCCTCTTCTCGATCGCTCCCTCTTGTTCCCTCGCGCCGCCGCTCAGGAGAGACTCCATCCTCTCGACCCCCTTTCCCTCGTTCCCCATCGAGCTCCCTGCGCCCGATCCCCTCGCCCCCTCTCCTCGATCTTCCCCTTCCCCTCCGGTGCGCCTCCACCTCGCCCTTCTTTCTCCCTCGCGCGCGACCCCGTCGCCTCCTCCCTCCACCGGCGCCAGCCGTCCCTGTCGCCCGAGCGCTCAAGGGCAGCAGCTCGTCGCCACTGCCTCCCCTTGCTCCCGCGCTCCGCCCTCACCGGAGGAGAGAGCCAGGCCGGAGCCCTGTCGGCCTCCTCGTTGCCCGTCGCGCCATCTCCTGCGCCCAGTCCGCCGCCGCTGCCTTCTTCCAGCGCCACCGCCCGCTTCTCTGCCGCCGCGTCATCGTCTTCAGGCACTCGAGCACGAGCTCGCCCGCACCTCGCCTGCGACTTCTCCGTGCCAGACAATCTCCGCCTCCGCCTCCCCTCGCCGTCCCCGTCCTCAAGTCCGGTGTGGTCGTCGCCCATGCATCCTCTGCCTCGAGCAGGAGGATGACCGCATGGCCGCGCTCGTTGACCTCCATGGCCACGGCTACCATCAGCCAACCACGCGGCTCGCCCCCTGCCTCGGCCCTCTTCGACCCTGCTCATGCCCCGAGCCTCTCGTCGCCAAGGAGCACGAGCTCCTTTGCCTCGCTGCCACGCCAACCGGAGTAGCAGCCCAGCCGGTCATCCCCTTTGGACGCGCCAAGTTTGAGTACATGGACCGCCAAGTTCCTCTACCGACGCCGTGTACGACTACATCCGAGGTGGATTTCGTCAAGTACCCCTTCGGATGCGCCGAGTTCGACTACATGGTCCGCCAAGT
The DNA here is from genome assembly GCF_018294505.1 of Triticum aestivum. NCBI lineage: Eukaryota > Viridiplantae > Streptophyta > Magnoliopsida > Poales > Poaceae > Triticum > Triticum aestivum. Next base: position 750,551,475 of record NC_057798.1, on the reverse strand, counting down.
ACCTCTACCGACGACCCCGGACTTCTACGAAAAACGTGTACCATCTACCGTTGCTCGAAGACCCGTGTACGACTACTTCCACGACGTCCGTGAACCACTACCGTCGACCCTCGAAGACCCCGTGGGCCCCGAACATCCACGGGACATGAACAACTACTTCCACTATGATATGTACCACTACCGTCGCCGCGAACGACTACTTCCACGATGTCCCGTGAACGCCTACTTCCTCTACACTGCTCTGAACTCGTTCCGCCCGGAAACGCTCGCTTCGAAGGTATAACCGCCGAGAACGACCGCCGTGGACCGAATGCATGTGTTGAATGAGATGCACCATTTGCACCGTGTCCGAATTGTCACTCGTTTCCATGCCACTAACCTGTGGGAATCCAGAAGTCGGGATCACCCCACCATCCTTGCACGACACGCTCACGCCCATTTCCTTTTGCACCGGTATCTCCGTGAGCTACCGGAACTGATATGTTACCGTGGCATCATTTTCGGATATGTTGCTGTGGCACCATTTTCGTTATCGTTGCCGTGGCACCCCTTTCGTTTCCACCACGGTGACAAATGCCTCGTATCATGCTCATGTTAACGTTTTCATAAAACTTTCATATGTCATCCGCATCAATTATAACAACATTAAATGCTTAAAATTATTGTTTGCTTTAAATACTAAATGACATGTGGGGATTACCGGAATTGTTGTTTGTTGTTTCCGGCCTCATTTAAACTTGCCTAAACATGTAGTTCAATTATGCTTCACCCCTTGTCATGTTTAATAACATTTAATGTTGTTGTACCTAAACGAGAGAGAACTAAATAATTGTTGTGGTGTTCCGTCAATATGCAACTCGTTGCATATTGAGCTCCACTTAACTTGTAGTATTGTTTGTGTGCATTGCCATGCCATGCCTCTTTAAACCGGACATGCATCATACTTGATTGTGCATCATGCCATGATTATGCTTGTGTGTTTACCATGTTGTTTGCTTCTTTCCGGTTGCTTCTCTCGTTAGCTTCGGTTTCGTTCCGGAGTTGTGAGGACTCGTTCGACTACGTCCGTTTGTCTTCTTCATGGACTCGTTCTTCTTCCTATCGGGATTTCAGGCAAGATGACCATTACCCTCGATATCACTTCTATCTTTGCTTGCTAGTTGCTTCGTTCTATCGCTATGCTGCGCTACCTATCACTTGTTTACCATGCCACCCATATTGCCATGTCAGCCTCTAACCTTTTTTCACCATTCCTAGCAAACCTTTGCTTGGCTATGTTACCGCTTTGCTCAGCCTCTCTTATAGCATTGTTAGTTGCAGGTGAAGTTGAAGATTGCTCCATGATGGACAGGATTATGTTGGGATATCACAATATCTCTTATTTAATTAATGCAATCTATATATTTGGTAAAGGGTGGAAGACTCGGCCTTATGCCTGGTGTTTTGTTCCACTCTTGCCGCCCTAGTTTCCGTCATACCGGTGTTATGTTCCCGGATTTTGCGTTCCTTACGCGGTTGGGTGATTTATGGGACCCCCTTGACAGTTCGCTTTGAATAAAACTCCTCCAGCAAGGCCCAACCTTGGTTTTACCATTTGCCACCTAAGCCTTTTTCCCTTGGGTTCTGTAGACTCAAGGGTCATCTTTATTTTAACCCCCGCCCCCGGGCCAGTGCTCCTTCGAGTGTTGGTCCGAACTGAGCTGCCTGCGGGGCCACCTTGGGGAAACTTGAGGGCTGGTTTTACTCGTAGCTAGTCTCATCCGGTGTTGCCCTGAGAACGAGATATGTGCAGCTCCTATCGGGATTTGTCGGCTCATCGGGCGGCTTTGCTGGTCTTGTTTTACCATTGTCGAAATGTCTTGTAAACCGGGATTCCGAGTCTGATCGGGTCTTCCTGGGAGAAGGTCTATTCCTTCGTTGATCGCGAGAGCTTGTCATGGGCTAAGTTGGGACACCCCTGCAGGGTATAATCTTTCGAAAGCCGTGCCTGCGGTTATAGGCAGATGGGAATTTGTTAATGTCCGATTGTAGATAACTTGACACCAGATACGAATTAAAACGCATCAACCGCGTGTGTAGCCGTGATGGTCTCTTCTCGGCGGAGTCCGGGAAGTGAACACGGTTTTGGGTCATTGCTAGTTCACGACCGTTCCTTTTGCTCTCTTCTCGCTCTTATTTGCGTATATTAGCCACCATATATGCTTAGTCGCTGCTGCAACCTCACCACTTTACCACTTCCTACCCTTAAGCTTAAATAGTCTTGATCTCGCGGGTTTTCAGATTGCTGAGTCCTCGTGACTCACCAGATACTATCACAACAGTTGCAGGTGCCGATGATACCAGTGCAGGCGATGCAACCGAGCTCAGATGGGAGCTTAATGAAGATCTTAGTTGTTGCTATGTTTCATTTCATGTTGATCAGTAGTGGAGCCCAGTCGGGACGATCGCGGACCTAGCAGTTGGGTTATCTTCTTTTCTTTTGGCTTCGTCCGTAGTCGGACTATATGTGTGTTCTCTGAATGATGTATGATTTATTATATGTTCATTGTGTGAAGTGGCGATTGTAAGCCAACTCTTTATCCCATTATTGTTCATTACATGGGATTGTGTGAAGATGACCCTTCTTGCGACAAAACCACAATGCGGTTATGCCTCTAAGTCGTGCTTCGACACGTGGGAGATATAGCCGCATCGTGGGTGTTACAAAGGTACACATCAATAACATGTATATCAAATATACCTTTGTTCACTTTGTCATCCTTCTTATCCGCCAATTATTTTGGGTAGTTCTGCTTGTAGTGACCATTTTCTTTGCAGTAGAAGCACTCAGTTTCAGGCTTAGGTCCAGCTACGGGCTTATTCAGGGGAGTGACAACTTGCTTGCCATTATTCTTGAAGTTCTCTTTCTTTCCCTTTTTCCTTTTCTTGAAACTAGTGGTCTTGTTCAATCATCAACACTTGATGCTATTTCTTGATTTCTTCCTTCATCAATTTTAGCATCACGAAGAGCTCGGGAATCGTTTTCGTCATCCCTTGCATATTATAGTTCATCACGAAGTTCCAGTAACTTGGTGATAGTGACTAGAAAACTCTGTCAATCACTATCTTATCTAGAAGATTAACTCCCACTTGATTCAAGCGATTGTAGTACTCAGACATTCTAAGCACATGCTCACTGGTCGAGATATTCTCCTCCATCTTTTTTTTTGACAAAAACAGCGGGGGAAATCCCCACTGTGATTCTCTTTTTCATTAAAATAGGGGGACAGTTACATATGGATTTACATGATGGATATAATTCATGATATTGATGAGTCTACAAATGATCTAGCCAGCTTTGCATGCCCTCTTTCAATCCTGGTTTTGCCTTCTTTATAATCATGCAAAAGTGCTCCTTGAAAGTGGCAATACAGAATGTCATATTTTTGACCTTGTTGTCAAAAATTATGCTATTTCTGTGTTTCCATAGACTCCAGCATCCAGCAATTAGACATTTTTTAAAGCATCCATGTGTATCTTGCTTCCTTCCCTCTAGGATCATTTCTATGAGGTTATGATCAGTGTTCCATTGGTAGCCAATGTTCATCCAGAAGTTTTGACTGAAATCACAGCTAAAAGCAGATGCATTAAATGTTCATTAGGTTCATCATCACATAATTCACACTTACTAGTCTCAATGTAGAAATTCTTCCTTTTTAGTAGATCTCTAGTGTTTAATCTGTCTTGTAACAAGAGCCAGAAGAAGAATTTCTGCTTTGGTAAAGAGCATGATTTCCATATCCATTGATAGGGTTTAGGTGCATCAACAGGGTTTCCCATAAGTTCAAGGTATATTCTCTTGTTAGAGTACCTTGTGGCACCCCAATAAAATTTCCAAGAATCTGGCAAGTGCTGATTCTCTCTGTTGTTAATCAGCTCTATAAGGTTGATACTCTGTTGTACAGCAATAGAGGACATAGGCAGGTGGAACAAATCATAAAATTCACTATCATCCATGTTGCTGACAGTTGCAAGAGTTATGTCAGCATTCTTTGCATAGGAAAATAGATGAGGCATTGACTGTGATATTGTATAAGAACACCACTTATCTGACCATAGCTTAATTGTATCACCTCTTCCAGCATAACATATAGTCATGTTTTTAAAGTCTTGCAAATTTGAGCAACAGTCTCTCCACCAAAAGGATCCCATCATTGTAGGGAAACAAGGTATCTCATCATTATCATAGTAATTGTTCCATATAAGGTTAACCCAGGGGATATCCTGCTTATTGAAGAATTTGTAAAGAAATTTTATAAGCAGAGTTTTGTTTTGTGTTCTCAGATCTAACACACCCAATCCCCCAGCCTTTTTTGGCAGGCAAACATTATCCCATTTAACAAGGCAATTTCCTTTTTTTATTGATATCCTTACCATACCAAAGGAAGTTCCTGCCAGATTTTTCAAAGTGATCCAGTATGGTGAGAGGTACTCTGATGCAACACATAGCAAAAATTGGCAGAGCAGCAACTATGGATTTGAGATGTACAAGTCTCCCAGAATATGACATTAATGAGGCAATGCCAGAAAGTCTGTGATCAAGTCTTGATACCATGGGCATCAAATCTGCCACTTTAGGTCTTGTAGATCCCATTGGTAGACCAAGATATGTGAAAGGCATAGATTCTTTTTTGCAATTGAAGGAATTTGCCAGCTCTTGAGCTTTATCATCAGACATGTTGATTGGTACCATGGATGATTTACTATAATTTACAACAAGTCCAGTGAATTTTGAGAAGTTGTCAAGTATCTCAATGAAGCTTCTAATTTGAACCTCATCAGCAGGCAAGATAACCAGGGTGTCATCAGCATATTGTATGATGGGATAACTTTCAGTAAAGTTAGTCTCAATGGGCAGAGATAGTGTTCCATTTCTCCAGGCATCATTAACCATGATTTGCAATAATTCTCCAACCATAACATATAGAAGAGGGGAAAATGGATCTCCTTGTCTGACACCACACTTACATTGAATGCATTTACCTGGAACACTATTAAGGATGACAGATGTGGAAGCAGTAGATAGTATAGATGAGACCCATCTAATCCATTTCTTGGTAAATCCCAGATGCTTCATCGTGTATAAGATAGCCTTGTAGCTCACTTTATCAAAAGCCTTAACAAAGTTAATCTTAAAAATAATGATCTCTTTCTTGGATTTGTGGCACATATGTATGTATTCAAAACTCCATGCGAGGCAATCCTGAATATTCCTTGTCTTTATAAACCCATATTGATTCTTGCTAATTCTGGATATAATAATCTGCTGCACTCTATTAGCAAGGAGTTTAGTAAGGATTTGGATAGGCATACTTACAAGTGAGATGGGCCTATAATCATCAGGAATTTCAGGATTGTCATTTTTGGGTATCAAAGTAATGTAGGCAGTGTTAACAGGGGCCAGGGAAACAGCTTCATTGTAGAAATCATTGATGAATTTGTAGAAATAATGCTTGATTATGTGCCAGCATTTCTTCATAAACAGGCCATTAAAACCATCAGGTCCAGGAGATTTGTCATTGGGCATTTTATTGATGATATCATCAATCTCATCAGTACTGAAGGGCCTGTCAAGATCATAAAGATCCTCCTCCATAGCAAGGTGTGATATGTCAAAGTTTTGTGTGCAGATTGTCTCAGTACCAATCCTATCTTTGAAAGATGCCCAAAGTATAGCAGCTTTATGATCATGATCAAATACTTGCTGTCCATCCATAGTCATAAGATATGTGATGTAGTTGTGCCTAAATACATAAGTAGCAATTGCATGAAAGAATTTGGTATTTTCATCACCCAAATTTGCCCATCTGATGTTTGCCCTAATTCTCCAGTAGATTCTCTTAGCCTCCAGCAACTTGTTAGTATGCTTGATGAGCAATTTCCTGAAATTCTTTTCCACCCTAGCTAGTGGTCTTTGTTCCTCAATGCCATCAAATAGTTTCACATAGAAACAACAGTTATCAATGATTTTGTTCAATTGGGAGTATTGCTTGCTCCAAGATTTCAAACCTCTTCTGATAGATTTAAACTTGGAATTTAAATTCTTAGCAGAATCAGAGACGTGAGTGGAATTTAACCAATGCTTCTCCATAGTTTCAATAAACCCACTGAATTCAGTCCAATACTCTTCAAATCTGAATATCTGGCTTCTGGGAATATTGCTATCAATCTGGATTTTGATAGGCACATGGTCAGATGAAATTTTAGCTAATGGAGTAGCCATAGTAGATGGATGGATAGTAGTCCAGTGGGGACTGGTAAAAATCCAATCTAACTTTTCCAATAAAGGTTGATCTTATTTATTGGTCCATGAGAAAGCTCTTCCTTTGAGAGGGATTTCTGCCAGATCCAGGTTAACAATGATATTATTAAAAGTCATCATACTAGCAGGATCACCACCAGGTTTGTTTCTATTATTAGGGCTTCTTATGTAATTAAAATCACCCAAGATCATCCATAGCTTAGACTGGCTCATATTCAGACCCATAAGCCAATCAGTAAATTCCTGTTTACCTTCAGTGCTGTTAGGACCATAAACATTAGTGAGATACCAGCAGGTACTATCCAGATTAGAAGTAAACTCAATGGTGATCTGATAATAATTTTGGGATATCACTTTGCCCTTCATTATATTGCCATTCCAAATAGTAATTAGACCTCCAGAGTTGCCATTGGAAGGTGAAAAACTGAATTGGTTGAACCTCTTTGGGCAAAAATTCTTGATATAAGCAATATCAAAATTATCCCTCTTGGTTTCTTGAAAAGTCATAATACAGCAAGCACTTTCATCAATTTTCTTTCTAATGTCATTCCACCTAGTTGTGGAGTTTATACCTCTAACATTCCAATTTAGGATATTCCAACTTCTATTCATGGCAGAAGTATATGAGGTAATATTGTGACATATTATGAATAGCATAATATGTGCTCCTACATGCTCTGTGGGTCTTGCTATAGCAGCCAATATCTGGGGGTAAGTGAATAGTCACTGACTAATGCTCGTTGGAGTAGATACATGCAGTAGATAATCATACTACATAAGCATTTAAGACAACATAAGCAACCGACAGGCAAACTCCAGTAGAAACTGTAGCACAAAGTATACTTATTACACATCATACTGATAGTTGATGCATGCAGGCATCCAAATGACATGGTAGAGGAAGCAAAAGGAACTAGAATCATAGCAAGATGGCAGTTAGGGGAGCCATCAAAGCCCACATCATAGGAGTGAGACCTAATCATCAGAGCTGTCATAGTGCAAAGCACTAGGGGACACATCCTGGGGTGCCATCTTACATGGACCTATGCCAATAGCCTGCAGGGTCTTCATAGGAAATTCAGGTGGTGGAGGTGCCTGCTTATTAATAATCACAGCATCAAACTGAGGTCACAGGTTAACAGATATATCTTTCTTCAGTTTCTTAGGGTCCTGTTTGTTACTATGATCAATCTTAGCTTCATTATTGATGACATTATCTGCAGCAGCCTGGTCCTTGAAGCCCCTGGTGAGCTTGGCAATCCTGTTGCTCCTCCTGCAGAAGGTGTCATCTATGATCTTCTTCTTTTTCTGCCTGTTAGAGGGTTTCTGAACTTCAGCAAACTCCTGACCCGTGATCTCCTCAATGCTGACAGAGCTGGCATTCATAGGTGGTTCATTCTGGATGGTTTGGATCTACAGATAACATCTTTTATTGTTACCATTGGTGCCCACAACATCGACCACATTGCAGGAAGCATTGACAATCTGGCTGCCACCCAGTTTGGGAATGATGTCCTGAGCATTTGTCACCAAGTTGCCAATAAGTTCCTGAAGAACATTAATGTGCTCAGTAGCACCCTCAACAGCAATGTTGCTAGTCTACAAAGGCTGGGAACTGCTAGTGGATGGTATGTCATTGTAGCTCATGTTGCAGCTATTGGGGATAAACACAGGACTAGGAACTTTCTGAGAACTGGGTTGTGAGGCAACAAGATTAATTGGGATGTAATCAGGCCCAAGAGTCTCATGAGGTTCAGCATAGATTGTACTGGAGTGTATCTGAATCGGAGATCTTACTTCCTCCAAAATAGGTGCCTCAACATGATCAGCATTAATATGTTCAGTAGCAGCAGCCATGTGGGCATCATCATGGTTCACATTGTCATTATGGACCACATGAACATCCTCATATGGTGCACCAAGGTTCTCATTATGAGGATTAATAACAACTTGATCCATAGGTATATTCCCTAATACCTCATCATGCCAGAAACCTCCATGTACATGAGGGATGGGATGAGGGTTTCCACCATCAGGTGGCAATGGGTCCTCATCACCCCCTTGCTGACCAATCAGATCCCTCAACAGTATATATGTTGGGCAAGTCCATGAGTCACCATATCCAACATCATCTACGTTCCTTAGAACAACTAGACTAATAGGAATATTGTCAACATTCATGACCCTGAGTTTAACAATAACCCTTGCTTTGTCCCTTGGATCCTTGTTCCAGATCAGAAAGCGACCATATGGTGACACAGTGCGACTAATCACCCCAACATCCCAGCATTCTAATGGATAATTCATAAGCAGGATCCATACATCATGTGTGAAAGTAATGCTGCGGTAATTAAGGCCTCTATCCTGCTTGCTAATCCTAAGAACAGAGTCCCCAATCTGGAAAGGGCTCAGACTGACAGTAGTATCACGCGAACAGGCAGTAGTAAACTGAACCAAAGCAGTACCCATACCACAGCGGGAAGTGTAGTTGATGCGCCATCCACGTCCCTCCAGGTAGTTCGTGATCAGAGCAATGGCACCATGGAACTCCTCAGCTAATACCTCGGGTACGAGCATGGCGATTGCCCACTCATCACAGACCATCGGTAGGTCACCTCCAAGAACCACATATCCACGGCGAGCACGGAGAGGACCGGGGGGATGATCGTCGTACCAGGTGGAAGGTGGGGGAGCGGGTTGCAAGGGTAGCATGCCATCTCGGTGTTTGCAGCTGTGGTCGGTGGAGCAGAGGGAGAAGAACCAAGGGGAGAAGCTGAGGGGACTAGTTGAGCTTCAGTTATATCAGGGGGAGGATCCTTTTTCTGTTTGACCCGATAAGAATTAAGTCTGGTATTCTTGTTGAAACAAAATCTGGCAATATGATTGTATGGGTAACAAACACGGCACCTAATTCTATTGTTGCATTGATTACGCGCGTGCCCAGCACCAAGGCATTTTTGTCATATAGTATAATTGGATATGTTAGTATAAATCCTCCCAGACGATACATCTTCCGAGGAGTTGGGCTGCTCCGTACCTGTCGGCCTGATGGGCTCCTCGGACAAGTTTTGGGCCGATCGATTCAAACTAGCACTGGTGCATGCAACGGCCGATCCGTTATGCATGTGGGTCGTTGGAGCAACCGGCGGCAAGCGAAGAACACGATCATTAGGAATCGGCAATCCATGTGGTGTAGATCCGAGTGGAATTACAATCGCCCCCGATAGAGGATTGTTATCATGCGTATCAACTCTCATGTGCTGGGTAGAAAGATGACCCATGATTCTACGGTAAATATGATTGGTGGGAACAAGATTTGTGCGCTTACCTTTGTGACGTCGTGTGACAATAGTCCATTCATAATCTTGTTCTCTATACCACTTCTTCTCTTCAAAAATCCAATTAGGGCCACCACCGCTCCGTAAGTGGAAATAGCATTTGAATGCATCACAATTGAAATATGATTTACGTACCAAGAAGAAACCCATGGCCTTGGAGCAAACTTTGAACATAAAAACATTACCCTTGATATGAGATACCTCAAATGAGTCATAGGATCCACCAGTGCAAGATGATAGAGCCAAACTCACATTGTGGGTATTCAGTTGAAAACCAAATCTTGCAAATGAGACCACAAGGGAGAAACCATACGAAGAGGAGATGGGGTTTACCGAGCTTTGGAATAACTTAAGGATCTCACCTCTGAAATGGTGACCAAAAGAAAAATCCAGTTGGTGGGCGATGGAGTGTGGATCACTGAAGGGATCCATCGGCCAGGAAAGGGATTTTGATGGTGGGATCAGTGGAGATCTTGGATGGCTCCATGGTCGCCATGGGAGGGGTGGGAGGTGAGGTGGGGTGGGTGGAGCACCATCACACTATTCAAGCTAGACATATTCTCCTCCATCTTGTAGGCAAAGTACTTGTCAGAGATCTCATACCTCTCGTCACGAGCATGAGCCTGAAATACTAATTTTAGCTCTTGGAGCATCTATAGGATCTTGAAGTATGTCTAGAGGGGGGGTGATTAGACTACTTGACCAATTAAAAACTTAACCTTTTCCCAATTTTAGTCTTTGGCAGATTTTAACTATCTTAGCACAAGTCAAGCAATCTTCACACAATTCAAGCAGGCATGCAAAGAGTATATGAGCAGCGGAAAGTAAAGCATGCAACTTGCAAGAATGTAAAGGGGAAGGGTTTGGAGGATTCAAACACAATTGGAGACACGGATGTTTTTGTCGTGGTTCCGATAGGTGGTGCTATCGTACATCCACGTTGATGGAGACTTCAACCCATGAAGGGTAACGGTTGCGCGAGTCCACGGAGGGCTCCACCCAAGAAGGGTCCACGAAGAAGCAACCTTGTCTATCCCACCATGGCCGTCGCCCACGAAGGACTTGCCTCACTAGCGGTAGATCTTCACGAAGTAGGCGATCTCCTTGCCCTTACAAACTCCTTGGTTCAACTCCACAATCTTGTCGGAGGCTCCCAAGTGACACCTAGCCAATCTAGGAGACACCACTCTCCAAGAAGTAACAAATGGTGTCTTGATGATGAACTCCTTGCTCTTGTGCTTCAAATGATAGTCTCCCCAACACTCAACTCTCTCTCACATGATTTGGATTTGGTGGAAAGAAGATTTGAGTGGAAAGCAACTTGGGAAAGTCTAGAGATCAAGATTCATATGGTAGGAATGGAATATCTTGGCCTCAACACATGAGTAGGTGGTTCTCTATCAGAAATGGTAAGTTGGAAGTGTAGGTTTGTTCTTATGGCTCTCTCCATGAATGAAGAGGAGGTGGAGGGGTATATATAGCCTCCACACAAAATCTAACCGTTACACACAATTTACCAATCTCGGTGGGACCGAATCAAGAAACTCGGTCAGACCGATTTACTAAACCTAGTGACCGTTAGGGTTTTCGCTGGGACTGACATGCAACTCGGTAGGACCGATATGGTTAGGGCTAGGGCATGACGTAATCTCAGTGAGACCGATTACACAAACTCGGTAAGACCGAAATGTTACGAAGAGGAAACAGAGAGTTTACATTGCAATCTCGGTGGGACCGATCGCTCACTTTGGTTAGACCGAAACATTACGAAGGGAAACAGAGAGATTACAATCCCATCTCGGTGAGACCGAGATCCCTATCGGTGAGACCTATTTGCCTAGGGTTTGTGGCAGTGGCTATGACATCTGAACTCGGTGGCGCCGGATAGAAAGAATCAGTGGGGCCGAGTTTGACTTTTGGTTTGGGTCATATGTGGATATGAGAAAGTAGTTGAGGGTTTTTGGAGCATATCACTAAGCACCATGGAGCAAGACACTCATGCAACACCTCATCCCTCCTTGATAGTATTGGCTTTTCCTATAGACTCAATGTGATCTTGGATCACTAAAATATAAAATGTAGAGTCTTGAGCTTTTGAGCTTGAGCCAATCCTTTTATCCTTACTATTTTGAGGGATCCACTTTCCTCATCCTGCCATGCCATTCATTGAGATTTCCTGAAATATTTGTCTTGGAATAGTATTAGCCCAATGAGCTATATGTTGTTAGGAATTACCAAAACCACCTAGGGATAGTTGCACTTTCAATCTCCCCCTTTTTGGTAATTGATAACAACATATAGATCAAAGCTTCGATAAATGATAATGAGATTGAAAAAACATCGTCGCTTTGAGAAGTATGTGATAAGCAAGAGCTCCCCCTAAGTTTGTGCATAGTTTTTAGATTTGCTTTGGACTACAAATGCATAAGGAGTTAGGCTCATGGATTACTCTTCCATGTCACATACATCTTGGTGGAGCTCTCAAAATAATAAAGATTGAATACATGCACTCATCACCAAGCAAAGTGAATGATCACATAGAGATAAATGGGATAATGTCATCCAACAAGCATAAATGTAGCATATGATCAAACACATGGTCATCATTGTATCACATAGGCAATAAAGTAGTATCTCAAGCAAGCAAAAGCAAATAAAGTTCAACCACCAAAGCAAGAGAGAACAAAAGCAAACTCTCTCTCTCGAAGCCTATGATCTATACATTTTCTCCCCCTTTGGCAACAAGTTACCAAAAAGTTCATAGAAAATGCATAGTACTATGTCGTCTCTCAGGCTTGGTCTTCAGGTGGTGGTGTAGAGATGGCTCCTTGGACGAAGACTTTAGTTGAAGTGGATGGAGTTGGAAGTGTAGGTGCTGAAGCTGGTTGCACTGGAGCTATAGATGGTGCAGATGAAGTGGCTCTGGTGTCTGTCACTGGCACTGCAGCTGATCTCTGAGTTCCAGGCACTCTTGCAAATGCATCTGTGGTTGTCTTGCCCTTCCTCTTTTGCATATCATCCTAAAGCTGCTCAACAACAGACTAGATCTCAATTACCTTCACATCCAAGTCATAGAACTTCTGCTCCATGATCCTCTCCAGGCTCTCCTGGTTTTGAGTCAAGGTGGCTAGCCCTTTCTCAATCCTCAGAGTGGATGCAATCAAGTAGCCTAGTTCATCTTGTTTGCTCTTCAAAAAGTACTGAGATGCCTCTTCCATTATTGGCATCTTGGTAGCCTTCTCTTTCCTTGCCTACTCCTTCTTCTCTTGTGCTTGCACTGAAGATGGTTCATCCTCATTCATCACCACTTGGTTGTCCTCAAAGTCTGGATAGATAGAAAAATGTTCCTTATCCAACAAGTATGTGCCTATGCCCATCTTGAGGTTAATCAGCTCCTGGATTTGTGGGGCATACCCACAGCTTCTCTTCTGGTCTGCTGCTGTCCTATTCATAGTCTCAACTATGAGGCTCATGAGCTTGAACTTCTGAGGAACATCAAATATGTGTAGCAAGTTTATTGCATGGCCTCTGATCATGTTGTGGTCACCTGACTTGGGCAAGAGAGTGTGCCTTACAATCCAGTTGATGGTTGACAGTCTTGACAGAAGAAAATGTATAGATCCAAATTTATGAGTTTCAAGAGCTTTATCTGGGATCCCCTTGTACATGTGTGCCATAGAATTGTGATCCTTCTTCTTCTTGGCATAGACATCCAAGTCACCTTCATTCTCCTTTGGTGCATTGATCAGATTTGCACATTCCTCAATAGTTGATTGGTACCTTGTACCTTCAGACATCCATACTATCCTGCCATCAGGATAAAAGTGTGCTGTGGAGTAGAATTGCATTATGAGCTCATCATTCCACTTTGTGAACTTCTGTCCAACAAAGTCTGCAACTCCACAAGCACTGAAACTGTCATACACACCTGGGTAATGTTCCTCATTCTCCTTCATGTATTTCCAGTCCACCCACCTCATGTCACAAACTATAGGCTTCTTGTCCAATAGCACAGTCTCACAGAAGTCCTGTTGTTCCTTAGTGTGGAACCTGTAGTCAACAATAGTCCTTCTCCTGATTGCATAAGGATCAGACAATCTCCACTATATGAGCCCTGCATCCTTCATCAGCTTCATGTTCTCAGCCACTGGATGAGCATCATTGTGGTCTGGAATCTTAGGTTTCAGCTTTCTCAGAACTTGTCCTTCATCTTCTTCTTCCTCAGCAACTTCAGGCACTGGGGCCTTGTTCTTCTCAGCAGCTGCTATGCTCTTGGTATTCCTTTTAGGTGCAGTCTTGGGCTTGGAGGCAGTTTTGGGTGCTTCTTTGGGCTTTGATGATGCAGCCCCTGACCTAATAGCATCACCCATAAGCTTTTGAGCCTTGGGTGTTGGTGCAGCAACCTCTTCTTCCTCCTCCTCTTCCATCATGGAAGGCTGTCCAACAACTCTGGCCATGGTCTTCTTGACCCTTTCCTTCCTCTTCTTCCCTTCTATAGCAGCCTCTTTGGGATCAGATGTCTCTGGCACATGAGTAGAGGCTCTGGCTTTAGACATGGGAGTTCTCTTTGCAGACACTTTGATCTTCATGCCAGGCTTAGTGGTTGCAGCTGTGCCATATTACTTTTTGAGCACTTTCTTCTTGGAAGTGGCCTCATCCTCTTCTGCCACATAGTCTTCATCCTCAGAGTCTGATGTCTTCTTCTTTCTGGCCCTGGTGGCAGCTTTGGGCAAGTTGCTTGGGGTGCTCCTTCTGCCATCATCTGAGGTGCTAGAGGGACTAGTCCCCTCACTCATGTGAATCTGCTCCTCTGACTGGTTCTGGCTGTCACTTTGGTCTGACATACTGCAAACACTGACTGTTGACCCTGTGAATAGATATAGATGAGATAGAATGGATGAGCATCACAAAATACAGAGGTTTTTGCAAAGAATGATTCAAAAACTTAGTTTTAGTTTTCCACAGAAAGCATTTCGGATCAACCGATTTGCAAACTCGGTGATACCGAAGCAGCTTTTGGAACCTAAACTAGTGAACTCGGTCAGACCGATTCACAGTTCGGTGGCACCGGGACTGCTAGGGTTTCACAAAGTCCTGAACTCGGTCGCACCGATTTGCAATTCTCGGTCAGACCGAGAATCACTTGTGCAAAGGCCTCAGCCGAATCGGTGGAACCGAGTTTTACAACTCGGTGGGTCCGAGATGGTTTCGGTGGAAACCTAACCCTAAATTTCCAAATCACTTCTAATCTAAGGATTGTTTTGAGTGGATAGAATCATTTCAATTGTGGCAAGAATCATGATGAACACAATGTGCTAGGAATCGGACGGGGATAGCACTGTGATTGAGTCCATACCCTAGCTTGGCGATGAACTCCTTACGGCGGCAACGGCGGGGTTGAATTTCGTTGACGGCGGCGGAAACCAGCGACTGGAGGCGGCTGGCGACGAAGTCGACGATGCGGAGACCTTGGAGATAGAGCGAGCTATGCGCGGGCGAAGGGGTTTGGAGAAAGTTTTCCAAATTTTTCCTCGTGAGTATATATAGCCCGACCCTGTCGGTGTGACCGAGTGGAACAACTCGGTGGCACCGAGATGCATAACTGTTGACAGTTACAGTAACTCGGTAAGACCGAAAAGTTCAAATTGGTTGCACCGAGATTGAAAACCTAGATCAACTTAGGGATCTCAGTATGACCGAAACGAAAGAATCGGTCAGACCGAAACGCACAAAGAAGTTTTGGAAGTTTAAGTCTATGACGAATTGGGGACTCCGAGTGCTCCTCACACAGAGTGGTTCAAATCTGACTTGATCAAATTTTGTGATGTAGCATGAATAGAGTTTGAGATAAGAAAATCATAGATAGCTAGAGAAGGTTCTTAGGCATTCTTGTTCATCCACTTGGCAAAAATAAAAAAGAACCCAATCAATCAAAGCAACAAGTGGATGTTCTCGAATGAGTTAAATATGCAACCAACATGCTCACACAATAAAATGGCAAATGAAATATGTGGCAAAGCATGCACAACCAATTCTAGCATCTATCAAGCAATTGGCGATGACTAGGTCATCTATATATGAGTATATTGACTTAGGAGTCAAATGAGAACATTTGATCATAGGTCATACTCATCGTTTAAGCTCAAGTGGGGTTACCACTTTTACATAATGCATTGATGTGTTCACACCATTAGAGTTGCTTTGACTCAATTCTTAGAGTTAAGCTCCCCCTATATGTGAGATCCCCCCTTAGAGGTATGAACTAACCTTAGGTTTTGTCGATGATGACTTCATGTAGGTGTTGAAGATGTGGATGCTCAAAGTTGATGGAGATCATTTGGAGAAATCCTTTGGAGTGAGTTGCACTTTCAATACCTACACGGGTTAGTCCCACAAGGAACAAACAAGTATATCCATAGACATAGAGTGATGCACACACAAGATGATGTCCATGAAAGCATTAGGTTACCTTATCCCTTGTCTTACCAACAGGAGGGTTTGTGACTCCTTGAACTAGTGCAAGATGTGGAAGTTGATTGCACTTGTCCTTGCCATAATGATATGAGTGAAGAATGATGGCGGGGTCACCCTCAAGAACTTCTGTAGTTCTTCTTCTTCGGGATCCACATCATCTTGATGGGAATCCTTGGAGTTGTAGTCGCACTTGATGAAGTAGAACTTGACGTAGTCTTGGGAACCCACTTGACCAAGGCCTTAGGAGCTTCTTCAAATGCATCAATCTCCTCTTGAAGCTTGTCCTTGCCTTTTTGCTTATTGTCTTGTGGTGGAAGATCATCTTGAGCTTGTGTCCCTTTGAAGGAAGTAGGATCATACTTCTCTTGTTGAGGAACAAACTTCGTCTTGGGATATTGATCTTCTTCCCACTCAACTCCATTGGCATTGAACTTTCGTTCAAAACCAACACCTTGGTTCTTCCGGTGCCTTCCTTGCTTGCGTACAATTTCCTCAAATTGCTTACTCCCAGCAAGGCTTTTGTAAACACCTTTCTCTATATTCCCTTCAATAAGCTATTTTCTTGCTCAAGTGTAACTTGGCTAAGAGAATCATTAGTGGAATCAAGAGAACTACTAGAAGCAACAATATTGGATTTAACATGATGATTGTTACTACTAGAGGAAGAATCTTTCTTGTTTTTGTTACTAGACTTGACTTGAGGCATGTAAGTAGATAAGAGTAAATGCTTGGCAATGTAAGAAGAACTTTTCTTACGGAGATCATCATTGATTGCCTTTAAGAACTCATGCACTTGCTCAAGGTTGAGCTTTTCAAAGCGTAACTTTTCATGAGCCCTTAAAAGTTCTCGATGATCTTCTAAGATAGTTTCATGAGCTAACTTAAGAGTGTTTAGTTCTTTAGTTAGAAGCTCAATCTTCTCCTTATCATTGTCATTCGTTTTATCTTTATTAGCATGATTAATTTACGTTTCATCATAGTATTCATCACTAGAGTTGTCAACAAGTAAATCATCATCACCAAACAAGTCATCTTCATCACTATTGAAATCAACATACTCGGGGTGTGTTACCTTAGGGCCTTTAGCCATGAAGCATCTTCCAAGTCCTTCATTTGGTGAATCAAATATGTCGCAGGAGTTGGTTGACACAAGTGCTAGACCGGCAACACCTTCATCTTGAGTATGTTCGGTGTCGGAGTGATAACTTCTCTCGGAGTGATGTTCAGAGTCGGAACTGGATACTCATTTACCAACATGAGCTTGATGTCTTCGTTTTTTGTAGCTCCTTGATGACTTGTCCTTTCTTTCCAAATCCTTGCTTCTCCAGGATTTTCTTCATTCATAACGATCATATCTACTCCTCCTCTCTCTTGGCGGTGATTCTGTTCTTCTACTTATTCTCTTGGGAGAATCTTCTCTTCTTTTGTAGGGTGACGTACACTCATTGGAATAATGTCTGGGTCTCCCACAATTGTAGCAATTGCGCTCTCGACTGGAAGATCTTTTGTCATTGTAGGACCTTAACTTAGAGCTTCTCTCTTTGCTTCTACTCTTGTAGAATTTGTTGAAGTTCTTCACCATTAAGCTCAATTCTTCATTGAAGGTTTATTTCTCACTTGATGATGTAGGAGCTTCACATGAGGCTTTGTAAGCACCGCTTGACTTGTTGTGAAGTTCCTCCTTATCCTTGAGTGACATCTCATGAGCAACAATTATTCCAATGACTTCCGTTGGCTTGAGATTCTTGTAATTTGGCATCATTTGGGTCAATGTGCACACGGTATCATATTTTCCATCCAATGCTCTTAGGATCTTCTTGATGATGAATCTGTCGGTCATCTCTTCACTTCCTACACCCGCAATCTCATTTGTGATAAGAGCAAGCCTAGAGTACATTTTAGTGACACCTTCACCATCCTTCATTTTTGAACTTGTCAAGTTGAATTTGGAGCACATCCAATTTGGATTCCTTGACGGAGTCGGTACCTTCATGCATATCAATCAAAGTATCCCAAATTTCCTTTGCATTCTCAAGACGGCTGATTTTGTTGAATTCTTCGGGGCACAATCCGTTGAAGAGGATATCACAAGCTTGAGCTTTGTATTGCAGCATCTTCAACTCATCCGCGCTAGCTTCACGGTTCGGTTCTATCCCATCAAAGAATTCACCTTGCAAGTCAATACACACAATAGCCCAAACGGCGGGGTTATGTCCGAGAATATGCATTTTCATCTTATGCTTCTGATAACCCGCAAGTATACGGGATCACAACAATTTTCGATAAGTAAGAGTGTCGAACCCAATAAGGAGCTAAAGGTAGAATAAATATTCCCTCAAGTTCTATCGACCACCGATACAACTCTACACACGCTTGACGTTCGCTTTACCTAGAACAAGAATGAAACTAGAAATACTTTGTAGGTGTGACAGGCTAGGTTTGTAAGACAATAAAGAGCATGAAAATATAAACTAGGGGCTGTTTAGATAAAGATGCAATAAAGTAAATATAGCGAGAGTGGAAAAGTGGTGGTAGGAGTTGTGAAATTGCCCCTAAGCAATTGACTATGTTACTAGACCGGTAATCACTATTGCAATTCTATTTGAGGGACAGGCATAAGCTAACATATCATCCCTTACTTGGAATTCTATGCACTTATGATTGGAACTCTAGCAAGCATCAGCAACTACCTTAAGATTCATTAAGGTAAAACCCAACCATAGCATTAAGCATCAAGTCCCCTTTTATCCCATACGCAAACAACCTACTTACTCGGATTTGTGTTTCAGTCACTCACGCAACCACCATAAGCAAATCATAAACATATTGCAAACCCTACAGCGGCAATCCCTCGCGCTTGCGTGGCACGGAAGGCACCATAGGACAGCACCAATAATAAAACATGCAACTCAAACCAATCATAGCAATTCATCAATCACTGATAGGACAATATAAATCTACTCAGACATCATAGGATGGCAACACATCATTGGAAAATAATATGAAGCATAAAGCACCATGTTCAAGTAGAGGGTACAGCGGGTTGCGGGAGAGTGGACCGCTGAATATAGAAGGGGGAAGGTGATGGAGATGTTGGTGAAGATGACGACGGTGTTGGTGAAGATCGCGGTGATGATGATGGCCCCCGGCAGCGTTCCGGCGCCACCGGAAGCAAGGGGGAGAGAGGCCCCCTTCTTCTTCTTCTTCCTTGACCTCCTCCCTAGATGGGAGAAGGGTTTCCCCTCTGGTCCTTGGCTCCCATGGCTTGGGAGGGGCGAGAGCACCTCCAAGATTGGATATATCTCTCTGTTTCTGCGTTCTCTGATTCTACCCCTTCACCATTTCTTTTATATCTGGAGATCCGTAACTCCGATTGGGGTAAATCTTTCGCCCAGATCTTTCTCATAAAATTATCTTTCTTGCGCCAAAAGAAGAGCGTCAACCGCCTTACGGGTGGCCCACGAGAGTCCCGGGCGTGCCTGCCTCCCTGGGGCGCGGCCCCCTGTCTCGTGGCCACCCCGGACACCGTTTTGCGCTGATTTTACTTCCCAAAACTCATAAATATTCCCAAAAAAATCTCCGTCTGTTTTTATCCCGTTTGGACTCCGTTTGATATTGGGTTTCTGCAAAACAAAAAACACGCAACAGACATTAACTGGCACAGGGCACTGGATCAATATGTTAGTCCCAAAAAATAGTATAAAAAGTTGTGAAAAGTATATAAAAGTTGAATAATATTGGCATGGAACAATCAGAAATTATAGATACGACGGAGACGTATCAGCATCCTCAAGCTTAATTTCTGCTCGTCCTCGAGTAGGTAAATGATAAAAAAGAATAATTTTTGATGTGGAATGCTACCTAGCATAATCTTGATCATATGTCTAATCATGGCATAAATGTTAAGACACGAGTGATTCAAATCAATAGTCTATCATTTGACATAAAAACAATAATACTTCGAGTGTACCAGTAAAGCAATCATGTCTTTTCAAAACAACAAGGCCAAAACAAGCTTATCCTGACAAAATCATACAGTTTGGCCATGCTTCATTTTCGTCACACAAAAATGCTCCCATCATGCACAACCCCGATGATGAGCCGAGCAATTGGTTCATACTTTTTAACGCGCTTCAGCTTTTTCAACCCTCACGCAATACATGAGCGCAAGCCATGGATATAGCACTATAGGTGGAATAGAATATAATGATGGAGGTTATCTGGAGAAGACAAAAAGGGAGAAAGTCTCACATCGACGCGGCTAATCAACGGGCTATGGAGATGCCCATCAATTGATGTCAATGTGAGGAGTAGGGATTGCCATGCAACGGATGCACTAAGAGCTATAAGTGTATGAAAGCTCAAACTGAAAACTAAGTGGGTGTGCATCCAACTTGCTTGCTCATGAAGACCTAGGGCATTTGAGGAAGCCCATCGTTGGAATATACAAGCCAAGTTCTATAATGAAAATTCCCACTAGTATATGAAAGTGACAACATAGGAGACAATCTATATGAAGAACATGGTGCTACTTTGAAGCACAAGTGTGGAAATAGGATAGTAACATTGCCCCTTTTCTTTCTCTTTTTTTCTTTTTTCTTTTTTTTCTTTTTGGGTGGGCTTCTTTGGCCCCCTTTTTTATTTAGGCTTCTTTGGCCTTTCCCTTTTTTTTCTTTTTTTCTTTTTTATGGGGCAATGCTCTATAATGATGATCATCACACTTTTATTTACTTACAACTCAATATTACAACTCGATACTAGAACAAAGATATGACTCTATATGAGTGCCTCCAGCGGTGTACCGGGATGTGCAATGATCTAGCCTAGCAATAACATCAAAAAAATGGACAAGCCATGAAAACATCATGCTAGCTATCTTACGATCATGCAAAGCAATATGACAATAAATGCTCAAGTCATGTATATGATGATGATGGAAGTTGCATGGCAATATATCTCGGAATGGCTATGGAAATGCCATAATAGGTAAGTATGGTGGCTGTTTTGAGGAAGATATAATGAAGCTTATGTGTGATAGAGTGTATCGTATCACGGGGTTTGGATGCACCAGCGAAGTTTGCACCAACTCTTAAGGTGAGAAAGGGCAATGCACGGTACCGAAGAGGCTAGCAATGATGGAAAGATAAAAGTGCGTATAATCCATGGACTCACATTAGTCATAAAGAACTCATATACTTATTGCAGAAGTTTATTAGCCCTCGAAGCAAAGTACTACTACGCATGCCCCTAGGGGGATAGATTGGTAGGAAAAGACCATCGCTCGTCCCCGACTGTCACTCATAAGGAAGACAATCAAAGAAACACCCCATGCTTCAAATTTGTCACACAACGGTTACCATACGTGCATGCTATGGGACTTGCAAACCTCAACACAAGTGTCTCTACAATCCACAGCCACCCACTAGCATAACTCTAATATCACCATCTTTATATCGCAAAACTATTGCAAGGAATCAAACATATCATATTCAACGATCTACAAGTTTATGTAGGATTTTATGACTAACCATGTGAATGACCAATTCCTGTCATCTCTCTAAATAGATATAAGTGAAGCAAGAGAGTTTAATTCTTTCTAAAAAAGATATGCCCACTCTCTAACAAATATAAGTGAAGCAAAAGAGCATTCTACAAATGGCAGTTTTCTATGTGAAGAGAAACAGGCAATCCAAACTTCAAATGATATAAGGAAGCACATGAAGCATTCTATAAAGCCATACTCAAAAGATATAAGTGAATTGCAATGAGCATTCTATAAATCAACCAAGGACTATCTCATACCGGCATGGTGCATAAAATAGAAGTGAAAACTAAATGCAAAAGACGCTCCAAGACTTGCACATAATGCACGAAGAAACTAATTCGAAAACATACCGATACTTGTTGAAGAAAGAGGGGACGCCTTCCAGGGCATCCCCAAGCTTAGACGCTTGAGTCTCCTTGAATATTTACTTGGGGTGGCTCGAGCATCCCCAAGCTTGAGCTCTTGCCTCTCTTCCTTTTCCTCATATCGAGACATCCTTGATTAGACACTACATCCACACAAAACTTCAACAGAAAACTCGGTAAGATCCGTTAGTATAATAAAGCAAATCACCACTCTAAGTACTGTAGCAAACCGATTCATATTTTGTTTTTGCATTGTTTCTACTGTAATATAACTTTTCCATGGCTTAATCCACTGATATAAATTGATAGATTCATCAAAACAAGCAAACTATGCATCAAAAACAGAATCTGTCAAAAACAGAACAGTCTGTAGAAATATGAACATCCACCATACTTATGATACCCCAAAAATTCTACCAAAATTAGGAAAAATAAATAAGTTGTACAGCAAGACAGTGCAAAAGGAATCAGAACCAATTGACATTCCAGATAAAAATGTAAAATTGTGCACTACAGCCAAAGTTTCTGTCCTGCACCGTACAAACCGACAAGCATTGTAAACATCCTAAAGGCAAACCTTAGCACATTATTTTTATAATACAATGGAATTGTACAAGGGGATAATTATTTTTGATGAAAAGTTTCTGTAATCAAGATTCACAAAGTTTCCGTGAGTATGAACAAAGTTCAAGGAGCTCTCCCACTTCAACAATGCTTGTCTTTCTTACTTCCACTCTCCTTTTTGAAAAGTTTTTAGGTTCCCCTCTTTATTTTTTGTTTTGTTTTTAAACTATATAAAAGCACTCAACCGAAATAAATGACTCTCTAAAACTTCCGGGTTGTCTCCCTGGCAGCGCTTACTTTAAAGCCATTAAGGCATATAGTGCTCAAGTAATGAATCCACCCGGATCCCAAGGTATATCAAAGCCAATTTTAATTAACAATGATTTGTAATTTAGTAGTGAGCACAAAGTAACATATATCATGCAACAACGAAGTCTAACTCTCTTCCTATGCATCGGCATGTCATAAAAGAACAATTCATGCACACAAAGTAAAGGCCAATGCATAGTATAAGCAGTTTCTTGCAATTCTATCATATTGGAAACATAGAGAGGCCGAGATATAGTTCCTCTCTCATAATAATTGCAAGTAGGATCAGCAAGCACATGAATATTATAGAGTATATATCAAAATCATCATGTGCAACGGTAAAAGGCAACCCAACAATATAATCCTTACTAAGCACAAACTTCTCCGATATAGTGTAGTCAGGAGAATTCAAAAAGATAATAGGACTATCATGCATGGGTGAAATAGCAACAATTTCATGTTTAACATAAGGGACTATAGCAAGTTCATCTCCATAAGCATAATTCCTATTGGCATCTTGGCCACAAGCATAGCAAGCATCATCAAAAAGGGATATTTCAAACAAATTCAAGGGATCATAGCAATCATCATAGCAATCATCCTTCGGTAAGCATGAAGGGGAATTAAATAATGTATGAGTTGGAGGGTTACTCTCATTAGAAGGTGGGCACGGGTAGCTAATCCGCTCTTCCTCCTTTTGTTCTTCGCTCTCCTCATCATCTTTTTCATCCAATGAGCTCATTGTTTCATCAATTTCTTCTTCCATAGCTTCCTGCAAAATATTAGTCTCTTCTTGGACAGTGTTGACTTTCTTCATAAAAGCATTAATATAGTAATTTTATTCATAATTTTCATAGCAATATCCAAGTATAGCAAGATTTTCCGGCCTATAACCATCATCATCAAAAGCTTCATACTTTTCAAACAAAGCTTCAATATCATAGGCAGCCTTAAAAGCAACAAATTCTTCTATTTGTTCCACATCATAGTAATCATATATACCATTAGCATAGGAAGCTAAGGTTTCATTATCGTTAAATTTGCATGAAAAGAGGAGGTGTGGAGCCTCCATCCTAGAGCAACAAGTAATATCATATCTCAAGCATAGATTCCAGGCATACCAACGCAACATAATAAATTGATCCCATAATAGTTTCCCTTTTTGTGTTGAGCGATAATCCCTAAAGTATTCACGTTGATCCAACGTGTCTCCCATTATAAAGTTGAATGGGGCTTTCTCAGGATTATCAAAGTAGTACATAATATCTTTCGCATAATGAGAATCGAGGGTTTTAGGAGTTACCCCATCTTCATGAGTAGCAAGTACAGCTAATTTTTTTGGTATTTTGCGTTCCATATCCATAACTAAAGATAGAGAACAACTTAGAACAGCAAATAAAAATTACTCAGTGATAAAGCAAACAAGCACACACGAGAATATTCACCCCACACTATGACTCCCCGGCAACGGCGCCAGAAAAAGGTCTTGATAACCCGCAAGTATACGGGATCGCAACAGTTTTCGATAAGTAAGAGTGTCGAACCCAACGAGGAGCTAAAGGTAGAATAAATATTCCCTCAAGTTCTATCGACCACCCACTCTACGCACGCTTGACGTTCGCTTTACCTAGAACAAGTATGAAACTAGAAATACTTTGTAGGTGTGAAAGGTTAGGTTTGCAAGACAATAAAGAGCATGAAAATATAAACTAGGGGCTGTTTAGATAAAGATGCAATAAAGTAAATATAGCGAGTGTGTAAAAGTGGTGGTAGGAGTTGTCAAATCGCCCCTAAGCAATTGACTATGTTACTAGACCGGTAATCACTATTGCAATCATATTTGAGGGACAGGCATAAGCTAACATATCATCCCTTACTTGGAATTCTATGCACTTATGGTTGGAACTCTAGCAAGCATCCACAACTACTAAAGATTCATTAAGGTAAAACCCAACCATAGCATTAAGCATCAAGTCCCCTTTTATCCCATACGCAAACAACCTACTTACTCGGATTTGTGTTTCAGTCACTCACGCAACCCACCATAAGCAAATCATAAACATATTGCAAACCCTACAGTGGGAATACCTCACGCTTGCGCGACACGGAAGGCACCATAGGACAGCACCAATAATAAAACATGCAACTCAAACCAATCATAGCAATTCATCAATCACCGATAGGACAATAGAAATCTACTCAGACATCATAGGATGGCAACACATCATTGGAAAATAATATGAAGCCTAAAGAACCATGTTCAAGTAGAGGGTACAGCGGGTTGCGGGAGAGTGGACCGCTGAATATAGAAGGGGGAAGGTGATGGAGATGTTTGTGAAGATGACGGCGGTGTTGGTGAAGATCGCGGTGATGATGATGGCCCCCGGTGGCGTTCCGGTGCCATCGGAAGCAAGGGGAAGAGAGGCCCCCTTCTTATTCTTCTTCCTTGACCTCCTCCCTAGATGGGAGAAGGGTTTCCCATCTGGTACTTGGCTCCCATGGCTTGGGAGGGGCGAGAGCCCCTCCGAGATTGGATCTATCTCTCTGTTTCTGCGTTCTCTGATTCTACCCCTTCACCGTTTTTTTTATACCTGGAGATCCGTAACTCCGATTGGGGTGAATCTTTCGCCCAGATCTTTCTCATAAAATTATCTTTCTTGCGCCAAAAGAAGAGCGGCAACCGCCTTATGGGTGGCCCACGAGAGCCTAGGGCGCGCCTGCCTCCCTGGGGCGCGGCCCCCTGTCTCGTGGCCACCCCGGACACCGTTTCACGTTGATTTTACTTCCCAAAAATCATAAATATTCCAAAAACAATCTCCATCCGTTTTTATCCCATTTGGACTCCGTTTGATATTGGGTTTCTGCGAAACAAAAAACATGCAACAGACAGGAACTGGCACTAGGCACTGGATCAATATGTTAGTCCCAAAAAATAGTATAAAAAGTTGCCAAAAGTATATAAAAGTTGAATAATATTGGCATGGAACAATCAAAAATTGTAGACACGATGGAGACGTATCAGCTTTAAACTAGCAAAATTAGTACCATCAAAGTAAGGACCTCTACGGTGATAATTTCCCTCGCTAGACGCCATACTCTCCTAGGTTGTGAAACCAAGGCTATGACCACCAAAAGCTATGGAAATCAAAGCAAATGGAGACCAAAGCTCTGATACCACTTGTAGGATCTTGAAGTATGTCTAGAGAGGGGGTGATTAGACTACTTGACCAATTAAAAACATAACCTTTTCCCAATTTTAGTCTTTGGCAGGTTTTAACTATCTTAGCACAAGTCAAGCAATCTTCACACAATTCAAGCAAGCATGCAAAGAGTATATGAGCAGCGGAAAGTAAAGCATGCAACTTGCAAAAATGTAAAGGGGAAGGTTTGGAGGATTCAAACGCAATTGGAGACACGG
Organism: Triticum aestivum; assembly: GCF_018294505.1. Taxonomy (NCBI): domain Eukaryota; kingdom Viridiplantae; phylum Streptophyta; class Magnoliopsida; order Poales; family Poaceae; genus Triticum; species Triticum aestivum. Next base: position 750,525,161 of record NC_057798.1, on the reverse strand, counting down.
ATGTTTTTGTCGTGGTTCTGATAGGTGGTGCTATCGTACATCCACGTTGATGGAGACTTCAACCCACGAAGGATAACGGCTGTGCGAGTCCACGAAGGGCTCTGATACGTCTCCAACGTATCTACTTTTCCAAACAATTTTGCCCTTGTTTTGGACTCTAACTAGCATGATTTGAATGAAACTAACCCGGACTGACGCTGTTTTCAGCAGAACTGCCATGATGTTGTTTTATGTGTAGAAAAGAAAAGTTCTCAGAATGTCCTGGAAATCCATGGAGGCACTTTTTGGAATTAATAAGAATTTTTGGCGAAAGAATTAATGCCAGGGGGCCCACATCCTATCCACGAGACAGGGGGGCGCCCCCCCCTAGGGCGCGGCCTCCTATCTCGTGTGCCCCTGGACCTCCTCCGACCTCAACTCCAACTCCATATATTCCGCCTCGGGGAAAAAATCAGGGAGAAAGTTTCATCGCGTTTTATGACACGGAGCCGCCGGCAAGCCCCAATCTCTCTCGGGAGGGCTGATCTGGAGTCCGTTCTGGGCTCCGGAGAGGGGGATTCGTCGCCGTTGTCATCATCAACCATCCTCCATCACCAATTTCATGATTCTCACCGCCGTGCATGAGTAATTCCATCGGAGGCTTCCTGGACGGTGATCGGTTGGATGAGATTTACCATGTAATCAAGTTAGTTGTGTTAGGGTTTGATCCCTAGTATCCACTATGTTTTGAGATTGATGTTGCTATAACTTTGCTATGCTTAATGCTTGTCACTAGGGCCCGAGTGCCATGATTTCAGATCTGAACCTATTATGTTTTCATGAATATATGTGTGTTCTTGATAATATCTTGCAAGTCTATAGTCACCTATTATGTGTTATGATCCGACAACCCCGAAGTGACAATAATCGGGATACTTCTCGGTGATGACCGTAGTTTGAGGAGTTCATGTATTCACTATGTGCTAATGCTTTGTTCCGGTTCTCTATTAAAAGGAGGCCTTAATATCCCTTTGTTTCCGAAAGGACCCCGCTGCAACGGGAGGGTAGGACAAAAGATGTCATACAAGTTCTTTTCCATAAGCACGTATGACTATTTACGAAATACATGCCTACATTACATTGATGAATTGGAGCTAGTTCTATATCACCCTATGTTATAACTATTGCATGAGGAATCGCATCCGGCATAATTATCCATCACTGATCCATTGCCTACGAGCTTTTCATATATTGTTCTCCGCTTATTTACTTTTCCGTTGCTACTGTTACAATTACTACAAAAACCCAAAAACATTTATCTTTACTGTTGCTACCGTTACCTTTATTATGATACCACTTTTGCTACTAAACACTTGCTGCAGATACTAAGTTATCCAGTTGTGGTTGAATTGACTACTCAACTGCTAATACTCAAGAATATTCTTTGGCTCCCCTTGTGTCGAATCAATAAATTTGGGTTGTACTTCACCCTCGAAAGCTGTTGCGATCCCCTACACTTGTGGGTTATCAAGACTAATTTCTGGCGTCGTTGCCGGGGAGCATAGCTCTATTCTCTGAGTCACTTGGGATTTATATATGTTGATCACTATGAAGAACTTGAAAGACGCTAAGACCAAGATTTTGCCCTCAACTACGAGGGGAGGTAAGGAACTGCCATCTAGCTCTGCACTAGATTCTCCTTCCGTTATTAGTAGGCTTGCGACACCTAAACCTGCTACTGCTATGAAATCTGATATGTCGCATGTTATTGATGATGCCACTTCTGCTATGCATGATGAAACTACTTATGTGCGTGATACTACTTTGCCATTAGGTGAATTCCTAGATGAACAACTTGCTAGAGTTAGGGGGAATGAAAATATTGAAGATGCTATTGATGATAGTGATGATGAACATTCCCCCAATGATTATGTATTACCTGTTGTTCCTAAGGGTTATGTTATGAATGAAGAAGCTGCTATGGAAATTCTTGCTTGCAATGATAGATCTGATCTTAAGAAATTATTAGCTAAATGGAAGCAGCAGTCTCTTAATGCTAGAATGAAACCCGATCCTGCTTTTGCTACTTCACCTATCTGTGTTACTGATAAGGATTATGAATTCTCTGTTGATCCTGATATTATTACTTTAGTTGAATCCAATCCTTTTTATGGACTTGAATCTGAAACTGTTGTGGCACATCTTAGCAAGTTAAATGATATAGCCACCCTATTTACTCATGATGAGGAGTCTCGCTATTTATATATCCTTAAGATATTTCCGTTCTCATTAAAGGGTGATTCTAAGACTTGGTATAATTCTCTTGCTCCTGGTTGTGTGTGTAGTCCCCAGGATATGATTTATTACTTCTCCACTAAATATTTCCCTGCTCATAAGAAACAAGCTGCCTTGCGGGAAATATATAATTTTGTGCAAATCAAAGAAGAGAGTCTCCGACAAGCTTGGGGGAGGCTTCTCCGGTTACTTAATGCTTTGCCTGATCATCCTCTTAAGAAAAATGAAATACTTGATATCTTTTATAATGGACTAACCGATGCTTCCAAGGACTACTTGGATAGTTGTGCTGGTTGTCTTTTCAGGGAAAGAACAGTCGACGAAGCTGCATTACTATTGAATAATATGTTGACTAATGAAAATAATTGGACTCTTCCTGAGCCAATTCCTGAGGCAATTCCTGAACCAATTGAGCCAACTCCTGAGCCTATTCCTAAACCCACTCCAAAGAAGAGAGGTGTTTTATTTCTCAGTCCTGAAGATATGCAAGAGGCAAAGAAATCAATGAAATAAAAAGGTATTAAAGCTGAAGATGTTAAGAATTTACCTCCTATTGAAGAAATGCATGGTCTAAATTTACCGCCTGGAGAACCACATTGTCTTGATAACCCGTCACAGGTAGTAAAGGTAAATTTTCTCTATAGATATGATAAAGTTGAAATACCCTCTACTAAATTTCATAGCCCATGCTTAGATGAATTTGATGACTTTATGGCTAGACAAGAAAGTTTTAATGCTTATGTTGGTAGAGAGTTAAAGAATAATGCTTTCGAAATAGGACGCGTAGGTGATAATCTGGCTAGAGTTAAAGATGAACTTCACCACGTTAGCAAATATGCTTCTATGGTTGCTACTCAAGCTGAGCAAGTACTCAAAGCTCAAAATGATTTGCTTGATGAATTGAATAATAAAAATGACTTTGCTGTTAGAGTGGCTACTAGAACTGGTAGAATGACTCAGGAACCTTTGTATCCTGAAGGCCACCCTAAGAGAATCGAGCAAGATTCTGAGAGAAATAATTTAGAGACACCTAGTTCTTCTAAAAAGAAGAAGAAAAAAGACGATAGAACATTGCATGCTTCTAGTGAACCTACTGTAAACACACCTGAGAATCCCAATGATATTTCTATCTCTGATGCTGAAACACAATCAGGTGATGAACATGAACCTAGTGATAATGTTAATGATAATGTTCATGTTGATGCTCAACCTAGCAAAGACAATGATGTAGAGATTGAACCTGCTGATGATCTTGATAACCCACAATCAAAGAATCAACATTATGATAAGAGAGATTTTGTTGCTAGGAAGCACGGTAAAGAAAGAAAACCATGGGTTCAGAAACCCACGCCCTTTCCTCCTAAACCATCCAAGTCAAAGGATGATGAGGATTTTGAGCGCTTTGCTGAAATGATTAGACCTATTTTCTTACGTATGCGCTTAATTGATATGCTTAAAGCAAATCCTTATGCTAAGTATATGAAGGATATTATCACAAATAAAAGAAAGATACCGGAAGCTGAAATTTCCACCATGCTTGCTAATTACACTTTTAAGGGTGGAATACCAAAGAAACTTGGAGACCCGGGTGTCCCAACTATACCATGGTCCATTAAAAGAAATTATGTTAGAACTACTTTATGTGGTCTTGGAGCCGGTGTTAGTGTTATGCCTCTCTCTTTATATCGTAGACTTGAATTGAATAAGTTGACACCTACTGAAATATCTTTGCAAATGGCTGATAAATCAACTGCTATACATGTCGGTATTTGTGAGGATGTGCCTGTTGTGGTTGCAAATGTCACTATCTTAACGGACTTTGTTATTCTTGATATTCCCAAGGACGATAGTATGTCTATTATCCTTGGTAGACCTTTTCTTAAGGGAAAATTTTGTTTTCGCCACTCTATATTTTGCCAATTTTTCTTATGCACTCCAGATTTCGACATTTCACTTTTGCCACTCTTAGTTTTTGACAATTGTCACAATTGCCATTCCCATGGCAAAAGCAAAATTTTCGGAGTGGCAATTGTGATAATTGTCAAAATCTAAGAGTGGCAAAAATAAAATAAAATTATTTTTCTTTTGCCACAAAATGGTAATTGTGATAATTGTCAAAAACTAAGAGAGGCAAAAGTGAAATGTCAAAATCTAGAGTGGCATAAGAAAAATTGGCAAAATCTAGAGTGGCAAAAACAAAATTTTCCCTTTTCTTAATACTGCAGGGGCTGTTATTGATTGCAACAAAGGCAATGTCACTTTTCATGTAAATGGCAATGAGCATACGGTACACTTTCCGAGGAAACAATCTCAAGTTCATAGCATCAATTCTATTGAAAAAGTTCCAACTATCATTTTTGGAGGTTTTGAATTTCATCTTCCTACTGTCAAGAAAAAGTATGATATTCTTATTGTTGGGGATTTTCATATCCCCGTTGAGGTAACTTAGTGTTATTCGAAATTTCTCCGGTTCCGTGTTATTCGGAATGAGTTTGTTAACAAGACTTGATGATCATGAGATGGATAAAACTAGAAGGCACAACCTTCTGTACCCTCTTTTTACTTTCTGTTTTTTTTTGAATAAATAAAGCAAAAGGATAGTATTATCCGTCTCTTTCCTGAATTATCCGTGCATTAAAAAAATAGTCCAAAAACAAAAGTGCTCCAAATGCCCTATAAATTTAGTATATTTTTTCTGGAATATTTGAGGATTTTAGGCACTGAAAACACTGCAGGAGGTGCAAGCACCAGGCCACGAGAGAGGAGGGCGCCCCCCCCCCCTGTAGGGCGCGCCCCTGTCTCGTGGGCCCCAGGTGGCTCCCCTCCACTTATGCCAGCACCCACACACTCCATCTTCTACCCAAAAAAATGCCCATCCAGCTCAAGCACGAGTTCTAGCTCGTTTTGCTGCGATTTTCGATCTCTTAGCTCAAAGCTCCATTCACAAAACTATTTTGGGAGATTGTTGCTTGGTATGTGATTCCTCCATTGGTCCAATTAGTTTTTGTTCTAGTGCTTTATTCATTGCAAATTTTTGCTGCTTAGGTGACCATGTTCTTGAGCTTGCATGTTAAATTTTTAAGGTCCCAAGCAATTCCAATGCATGATATGGGCTCTAGGCACTTGTAGGAGTAGTTGCTATCAATCTTGTTTAGTTTTATTCACTTTTATTTTGAAGTTACTAAAATTCCAGAAATTTTCAGAAAATGTTAAGGAGGCTCTTTAAAGGCTCCTCTAGCCAAAGCTTTGAGGAAAAACAAGCCAAAGAGAAGGAAAAAGCCAAGTATAATCTTCCTCGCTTAGCGGAAGTACGGTCGTGCGAATGGCCATGTGAGGATTTGTTGAAAGAAGCCGGAATCCATGAAGACTTTTATGCTTTAATCGAGACTGCAGGCCTCACCGGTTTCATCAACGACCGAATCGATCAGTATCTCTTACTTACCAATACTTTTGTACAAAACTTTTATTATTATCCTAAGAAATCACCGCCTGCAGTATCATTTCATTTATATGATGAATTCAAAGAAATGTCTTTACGTCATTTTTGCTCGGTATGTAGGATACCTTACGAGGGAGAATTAGATGAACCCCATCGTGAAGATGTGGGTGGCTTTGTTAATACTATTGCTGTAGAGGAGCCAAAGAAGGGCTCCGAGGCGAAGGTCTCTAGCATACACTTTCCAGTTTTGCGCTATTTTGCTATATTTGCTAGTAGATGCTTGATTGGTCGTGGAAATAGTGGTAATTTGAGCGTTCCTGATATTATCATTCTTCAACATGCTTTGCCTGGGGACAACACTTTTAATATGGGTGCCGTCGTTGCTAAATGACTAGCCCTGAATCGTACTAAAGGCCCCATATTTGGAGGTATCTATGCTGCACGTCTTGCTAACATTTTTAGATACCCATTAGGCACCACGAGGAAAAGGAGACAATATTGCCTCCTCACATTTTAGATTACAAGAGCATGGTAGCACACAAGTTTATTGTTGACAACGAAGAAAATATGCTTTTATATAAACTTAGATTCAATAAGAAACTTTTTGAGATTATTATTTTCCCTGTGCCTCTGTTGTTTGATTTGCTTGCAGAAAGTTTTCTCGTCACATCGGAAGCGGTGAACAATCATCGAGCTCAAGCTTTTACTCCAGAACCTGAACCTGAACCGGAACCTGAGCTGGACCCTTATCGTGCATCTTCTGTCCAGTGGGATCCGGAGATGACCAGCCAGTGGTGTCCTGATTACACCTCCTAGTACACCAGGGAGAGTAGCGGCGGTCCTTGGTATTAAACCAACTTAGGCCAAAATCCTAAGCTTGGGGGAGTACGTATTTCTCACCGACTTTACATTCATGTTCACACACTAGTCGTCGGTGCTCATACTCTTTCATTGTATTATCCATGTTAGTTTAAATTTCTATTTCTAGTTTTCTTCTTGTGTGTTTGATAAACCTTGAGAAAAACCAAAAAAGATTAGTTAGTTTAATTTCCTTGCTTGTAGTAGAATTTAAATGAAAACCCCAAAGGATTGCTCGTTCTTCTTTTTCTTGTTGGGAGCTTTCCCGTGTAAATAGTTTTCTTTTCTTTTCTTTCCTTTGGGGGTCGAGAAGACCATATTGAAAATGCTTAGTGGCTCTTATATGCATGATTGTTTATTTAATTTAGAGCCCATATTACTTGTCTTCTCTCTTGGGTTGAATGCTTGCAGATTCCAGCTTGGTCCAATGCACGTGCACTCTTATTATTATACACATCGTTTGGTCGTGCAAGTGAAAGGCAATAATGACGATATATGATGGACTTGTTGGGATAAGAAAAGCTGGTATGAACTCGACCTCTCTTGTTTTTGTAAATATGATGAGTTCATCATTTCTGAGTCAGCTATTATGAAGTAAACATATTTGCAATGACATTTAGAGATTATAGTTACTTGTGCAATGCTTGATTAGCTATGAGTTATAATGGTTTACCTTGCATGCCAACATGTTATTAGAATGATTATGATGTGGTATGATGGGATGGTATCCTCCTTTGAATGAATTGAGTGACTCGACTTGGCACATGTTCACGCATGTAATTGAATCAAATCAACATAGCCTTCATGATATTTATGTTCATGGTGGATTATTGTGACGCCCAGGTAATCAAGCTACAGTAACTCTCTGGTAATGATGCCACGTCACCTCGATTATTGTTTATAATCTCGCATTAGTTCAGAACCAATCCAAATTTGAATTTGAATTAAAGTCAAAACAATTAAAGTTTTCAAAAGTCAAAACTAAATTGTTCCTAAATGTGTCAAATAATCCATAATAAATGTTGGTGAAGAAATCATCTATTAATACAATACTTAAATGCACTAAATAAACTAAAACAGCGATAAAACCATTATCTAAAATGCTTTTAAAATAATAAGCAAATGCAAAATACTTTATTTAAAGTGCCAAAATATTTGGGGCTGTGACCTATTTAATAACACCAAATTAGCTGTCACTTTTAAATTTTATAAAACTAAAATGAAAGAAAACAGAAAAGTAATAGAATAATAGTAATAAAAAAGAAAAGAGAACAAACTAAGAAAAAGGAAAAGACCCCCCCCCCCCCGCTGGGCCTCGGCCCAGTTGGCCACTGGGCAAGCCAGGCCGGCCCAACCGGCGCCCCCATAACCTCCCCAAACCCTAACCCACGCCCCCCTGATCCCCACTCCTCTCCCACGATCCCCTCTCTCCCTCAGTCGCTCCCCCCTCTCCCGATCCGATTTGGAAGGGGATCGAACCCGCTGCCCCTGGCGCCGCCCCACGACCGCGCCCCGCCACTCGGTGCTTCCCGACGGCGCTTGCAGTTGTCCGCCGTCGCCCCCCGCCGGCCTGCTTCCTCCCCGCTGTCGTGCGCGTCGTCGTCGCCGGATCGCCGGCGCCACCTCGCCCTGAAGTCACCCCGCCGCCCGACCTCATCACCGTCGTCGCCGGACTGCCTCCCCGTCTCCGAAGCCGTCGTCCCCGTCCTCCGCCCCGAGCAACGCTGCCCTTAACCCTACGGCCACAGTGAGCGCCTCCCTCTCCTCGTCTCTCCCTCATCGCGCCATGCCCGCGCCCGTCTGCGCTCTCGCGCACCACGAAGCACTGCGCGCCTCCCCCTGCTCTGCACACCAAGGCCCACGCTCACCGTAGCCTCGCCCCGCACCGTCGCCTCTCACTCCCTGCGCCCGGTTCGCGCACCGACCTCCCCCTGCACGTCCCGGGCCACGCCCTGACGCCTCCCGTGCGCTTCTGCCATGGTCGCGCCTTGGCCGCCCCCTGCCGTCGCTCTCCCTCCGCCGTGCAGCCCTGCTGCTGCTGCAACGTCGCGCCTCCACGAGCGGCCGTGACCGTCGCCGGCAGGCCACCACGACCGCACTGGCCTCGCCCCGCAGCTCCCTGCGGGTGAGCGCCCGCACAGGAGCCCGTCGCCCCCATCCCGGGTGGACTCGGGCGCGTGCCCGCAGCCCGTTACGCCCGCTAGGCCCCCTAGGTCTATGGCGAGAGGGCCCCACCCCCGAAACGTTGTTAAAAAAATAGAATAAAGAAAAAAATATAATTAAAAAATAATAAAATTAACTTAATTAATCACATTTAAATTAACCCAACAAATAATTAACCTAATTAAATAGTGTTAAGTAACCTTAGACAATGACATGTGGGGCCCTTCTATCAGTTTGACCAGTCAACGATTAGCGTTAACCGCTGATGTCATGCTGACGTAATAAACGTTTTTGAATTAAATTAATTTTAAAAATGATTTAAAACTTTGAAAATTAATATAAAATAAATCGTAGCTCAGATGGAAAAACTGTGTACATGAAAATTGCTTAGAACGACGAGATAAATCCGGATACACAGCCCGTTCGACCACCACACGTCCTTAGCATAGTGAACCTGCAACATTTCACCTTAGGTTCATCTGTCCGAAAACGCGAAACACTGGGGATACTTTCTCGGATGTTTCCCCCTTTCGCCGGTATCACCTACTACCGCGTTAGGACACCTCTAGCACCACATATTTCCATGCTACGCTTTGTGATACTTTGATTGCTGTTATTTATTGTGTTCACCCTCCGTTACTTGTTTCCGGTAGACCCCGAGGTTGTCGATGACCCCCCAGTTCGACTACGTGTTGACGACCCCTCCTTGCCAGAGCAACCAGGCAAGCCCCCCCCCTGATCACCAGATATTGCCTATTCTTCTCTATATTGCTTGCATTAGAGTAGTGTAGCATGTTACTGTTCGGTTACTCCTATTCTGTTGCATAGCCTGTCATTGTTGCTACAGTCATTGATACCTTACCCGCAATCCTAATTGCTTAGTATAGAATGCTAGTTTATCAACATTAGCCCTACATTCTTGTCAGTCTGCCTTGCTATACTATCGGGCCATGATCACTCGGGAGGTGATCATGGGTATATACCATACATATACATATACTATACAGATGGTGACTAAAGTCGAGTCAGCTCGTTGAGTACCCTCAAGTGATTCAGATATGGGGGTTGGAAGGATAGGTGGCTCCATCCCGGTAGAGGTGGGCCTGGATTCCCGACAGCCCACGACTGTTACTTTGAGGCGGAGCGACAGGGCAGGTTGAGACCACCTAGGCGAGAGGTGGGCCTGGCCTTGGTCGGCGTTCGCGGTTGCGTCATAATAACACGCTTAATGAGATCTTGGTATTTGATCTGAGTCTAGCCACTGGCCTATAAGCACTAACCAACTATGCGGGAAAGATATGGGCACTCGACGTCGTGGTATCAGCCGAAGCCTTCGTGACGTCAACGACTGAGCGGCGCGCGCCTGGTTGGACTGCGTTAACGCAACTTCCTTTGTAATGGAGGTTGCTAGGTCTGCTTCCGGCCGCCCTCGCAACGTACAGGTGTGCAATGGGCGATGGGCCCAGACCCCTGCGCCATAGGATTTATACCGGCGTGCTGACCTCCCTATTGTCCCTAGGTAGGGCTGCGACATGTTGATCTTCCGAGGCCGGGCATATGACCCAAGAAAGTATGTCCGGCCAAATGGGATCGAGCGTGTTGGGAAATGTGGTGCACCCCTGCAGGGAAGTTTATCTATTCGAATAGCTGTGTCCCTCGGTAAAAGGATGACCCAGAGTTGTACCTTGACCTTATGACAACTAGAACCGGATACTTAATAAAACACATCTAGACAAGTTCCACAGACAACCCGGTGATTGGTTTTCCACAGGGCGACGAGGGGAGGATCGCCGGTTAAGATTATGCTATGCGATGCTACTTGGAGGACTTCAATCTACTCTCTTCTACATGCTGCAAGACGGAGGCTGCCAGAAGCGTAGTCTTCGATAGGACTAGCTATCCCCCTCTTATTCTGGCATTCTGCAGTTCAGTCGACTGATATTGCCTCCTTACACATATACCCATGCATACATAGTGTAGGTCCTTGCTTGCGAGTACTTTGGATGAGTACTCACGGTTGCTTTTCTCCCTCTTTTGCCCCCCTTTCCTTTCTTCCTGGTTGTCGCAACCAGATGCTGGAGCCCAGGATCCAGACGCCACCGTCGACGACGACTCCTACTACACTGGAGGTGCCTACTGCTACATGCAGGCTGCTGACGACGACCAGGAATAGTTAGGAGGATCCCAGGCAGGAGGCCTGCGCCTCTTTCAATCTGTATCCCAGTTTGTGCTAGCCATCTTATGGCAACTTGTTTAACTTATGTCTGTATTCAGATATTGTTGCTTCCGCTGACTCGTTTATGATCGAGCACTTGTATTCGAGCCTTCGAGGTCCCTGGCTTGTAATATGATGCTTGTATGACTTATTTATGTTTTTAGAGTTGTGTTGTGATATCTTCCCGTGAGTCCCTGATCTTTATCATACATGTTTGTGTGCATGATTAGTGTACGATTGAGTCGGGGGCGTCACAATTATATCCTACTCATGCTTGTGCTCGGTGTGAATTAATTTTAATGCATGCTTACGACTGTTGTCGCTCTCTTAGTTGGTCGCTTCCCAGTCTTTTCTAGCCTTCACCTGTACTAAGCGGGAATACTGCTTATGCATCCAAACTCCTTAAACCCCAAAGTTGTTCCATATGAGTCCACTATACCTTCCTATATGCGGTACCTACTTGCCGTTTCAAGTAAATTTGTATGTGCCAAACTCCAAACCTTCAAATGAAATTCTGTTTTGTATGCTCGAGCAGCTCATGTTACAACTAGGGTTACCTATATCTTCCATGCTAGGTGGGTTATTCTCAAAAGGAGTGGACTCCGCTCCTCATTCACGAGAAAGGGCCAGTAACCGGGATGCCCAGTCCCATGATCCAAAAAGATCAAAGCAATTCAAAATAACTAAACAAAACTCCCCTAGGGCTGTTGTATGTTGGAGGCACTCGTTGTTTCGAGCAAGCCATGGATTGATGCTTGTTGGTGGTTGGGGGAGTATAAACCTTTACCATTCTGTTTGGGAACTGCCTATAATGCATGTAGTATGGAAGATATAGCCATCTCATAGGTGTTGCGTTGACAGCGAAAGTATGCCGCTCAAAATGTTATTCAATCTCTATTTTAAAATCGAGCTCTGACACCTCTACAAATCCCTGCTTCCCTCCGCGAAGGGCCTATCTATTTACTTTTATGTTGAGTCATCACCCTTCTTATTAAAAGCACCCGCTGGAGAGCACTCTGTCATTTGCATTCATTACTATTGGTTTATATTGGGTATAACTTGACTGGATCTCTTTTACCATGAATTACAATGTTTAGTCAGTCCTTGATCTTTAAAGGTGCTCCGCATTTATGTTTTGCGGTCTCAGAAAGGGCTAGCGAGATACCATTTTGTTATATCATGTTATGATTATTTTGAGAAAGTGTTGTCATCCGAGTTTTATTATTATGGCTCGCTAGCTGATTATGCTATTGATGTGAGTAATTGTGAGACCTATGTGTTATTGTGAGTATGGTTAGTTCATAATATTTGCTGAAACTTGAATGCTGGCTTTTCATGTTACAACAACAAGAGCAAACAGAGTTTGTAAAAGTTTTTCTTTATCACTTTCAGTTTATCAACTGAATTGCTTGAGGAGAAGCAAAGGTTTAAGCTTGGGGGAGTTGATACGTCTCCAACGTATCTACTTTTCCAAACACTTTTGCCCTTGTTTTGGACTCTAACTGGCATGATTTGAATGAAACTAACCCGGACTGACATTGTTTTCAGCAGAATTGCCATGATGTTGTTTTATGTGTAGAAAAGAAAAGTTCTCGGAATGTCCTGGAAATCCACGGAGGCACTTTTTGGAATTAATAAAAAAAACTGGCGAAAGAATTGATGCCAGGAGCCCCCCAGCCTGTCCACGAGACAGGGGGGCATCCCCCCTAGGGCGCGGCCTCCTATCTTGTGGGCCCCTTGGACCTCCTCCGACCTCAACTCCAACTCCATATATTCTGTCTCGGGGAGAAAAAAATCAGGGAGAAAGTTTCATCGCGTTTTACGACAGGGAGCTGCCGCCAAGCCCTAATCTCTCTCGGGAGGGCTGATCTGGAGTCCGTTCTGGGCTCCGGAGAGGGGGATTCGTCGCTGCCGTCATCATCAACCATCCTCCATCACCAATTTCATGATGCTCACTGCCGTGCGTGAGTAATTCCATCGTAGGCTTGCTGGACGGTGATGGGTTGGATGAGATTTACCATGCAATCAAGTTAGTTTTGTTAGGGTTTGATCCCTAGTATCCACTATGTTCTGAGATTAATGTTGCTATGACTTTGCTATGCTTAATGCTCGTCACTAGGGCCCGAGTGCCATGATTTCAGATCTGAACCTATTATGTTTTCATGAATATATGTGTGTTCTTGATCCTATCTTGCAAGTCTATAATCACCTATTATGTGTTATGATCCGACAACCCCGAAGTGACAATAATCGGGATACTTCTCGGTGATGACCGCAGTTTGAGGAGTTCATGTACTCACTACGTGCTAATGCTTTGTTCCGGTTCTCTATTAAAAGGAGGCCTTAATATCCCTTAGTTTCCGGAAGGACCCCGCTGCAACGGGAGGGTAGGACAAAAGATGCCATACAAGTTCTTCCATAAGCACGTATGACTATTTACGGAATACATGCCTACATTACATTGATGAATTGGAGCTGGTTCTATATCACCATATGTTATAACTATTGCATGAGGAATCGCATCCGGCATAATTATCCATCACTGATCCATTGCCTACGATCTTTTCATATATTGTTCTCCGCTTATTTACTTTTCCGTTGCTACTGTTACAATTACTACAAAAACCCCAAAACATCTATCTTTACTGTTGCTACCGTTATCTTTATTATCATACCACTTTTGCTACTAAACACTTTGCTGCAGATACTAAGTTATCCAGGTGTGGTTCAATTGACAACTCAACTGCTAATACTCAAGAATATTCTTTGGCTCCCCTTGTGTCGAATCAATAAATTTGGGTTGTACTTCACCCTCGAAAGCTGTTGTGATCCCCTACACTTGTGGGTTATCAGGCTCCACCCAAAAAGGGTCCACGAAGAAGCAACCTTGTCTATCCCACCATGGCCGTCGCCCACGAAGGACTTGCCTCACTAGCGGTAGATCTTCACGAAGTAGGCGATCTCCTTGCCCTTACAAACTCCTTGGTTCAACTCCACAATCTTGCCAGAGGCTCCCAAGTGACACCTAGCCAATCTAGGAGACACCACTCTCCAAGAAGTAATAAATGGTGTGTTTATGATGAACTCCTTGCTCTTGTGCTTCAAATGATAGTCTCCCCAACACTCAACTCTCTCTCACAGGATTTGGATTTGGTGGAAAGAAGATTTGAGTGGAAAGCAACTTGGGAAAGGCTAGAGATCAAGATTCATATGGTAGGAATGGAATATCTTGGCCTCAACACATGAGTAGGTGGTTCTCTCTCAGAAATGGTAAGTTGGAAGTGTAGGTTTGCTCTAATGGCTCTCTCCACGAATGAAGAGGAGGTGGAGGGGTATATATAGCCTCCACACAAAATCTAACCGTTACACACAATTTACCAATCTCGGTGGGACCGAATCAACAAACTCGTTCAGACCGATTTAGTAAACCTAGTGACCGTTAGGGTTTTCGGTGGGACCGACATGCAACTCGGTAGGACCGATATGGTTAGGGTTAGGGCATAATGTAATCTCGGTGAGACCGATTACACAAACTCGGTAAGACCGATTTTGGTAATAAGCTAACCAGAGAGTTGTTCAGGTAAACTCGATGGGACCGGTTCGCTCATTTCAGTGAGACCGAAATGTTACGAAGAGGAAACAGAGAGTTTACATTGCAATCTCGGTGGGACCGATCGCTCACTTCGGTTAGACCGAAACGTTACGAAGGGAAACAGAGAGATTACAATCCCATCTCGGTGAGACCGAGATCCCTATCGGTGAGACCGATTTGCCTAGGGTTTGTGGCAGTGGCTATGACATCTGAACTCGGTGGCGCCGGATAGAAAGAATCGGTGGGGCCGAGTTTGACTTTTGGTTTGGGTCATATGTGGATATGAGAAAGTAGTTGAGGGTTTTTGGAGCATATCACTAAGCACCATGGAGCAAGACACTCATTAAGCAACACCTCATCCCTCCTTGATAGTATTGGCTTTTCCTATAGACTCAATGTGATCTTGGATCACTAAAATATAAAATGTAGATTTTTGAGCTTTTGACCTTGAGCCAATCCTTTTATCCTTAGTATTTTGAGGGATCCACTTTCCTCATCCATGCCATGCCATTCATTGAGCTTTCCTGAAATATTTGTCTTGGAATAGTCTTATCCCAATGAGTTATATGTTGTTAGGAATTACCAAAACCACCTAGGGATAGTTGCACTTTCAACATCTTATATGCTCCGTGGAGTTCAAAAAGTTTTTGAAGTCCCGGTTCTAAGCCGTAAAGCATGGTGCACTAAACCATCAAGTAGTCATTATATTGAGCTAGCCAAACGTTCATAAATAGAGACTGGTTGAGGGTCAGATGAGTGTCGGAAGTGGTTCCAAGATTGATATGATCATCATCACACCCCCCCTATACTTTCGGGATTAGTGTTGAACCTAAATAAATCTTATTTGGTGTTTGCGTTGAGCATGAATATGATTAGATTATGTTTATTGCAATACGGTTATTCATTTAAGACAGAGGACAATCGTTATTCTGTTTACATGAATAAAACCTTCTATGGTCATACACCCAATGTTGATGGTTTATTGAATCTTGATTGTGGTAATACACATATTCATAATGATGATGCCAAAAGATGCAAAGTTGATAATGATAGTGCAACATACTTGTGGCACTTTTGTTTAGGTCATATTGGTGTAAAGCGCATGAAGAAACTCCATGTTGATGGCTTTTGGAATCACTTGATTATGAATCACTTGGTGCTTGTGAACCATGCCTCATGGGCAAGATGACAAAAACTCCATTCTTCGGAACAATGGAACGAGCTACTGACTTATTGGAAATAATACATACCGATGTATGCGGTCCAATGAGTGTTGAGGCTCGTGGCGGGTATCGTTATTTTCTGACCTTCACAAATGATTTGAGCAGATATGGGTATATCTACTTAATGAAACACAAGTCTGAAACATTTGAAAAGTTCAAAGAATTTCAGAGTGAAGTGGAGAATCATCGTAACAAGAAAATAAAGTTTCTACGATCTGATTGTGGAGGAGAATATTTGAGTTACGAGTTTGGCCTTCATTTCCAACAATGTGGAATAGTTTCACAGCTCACGCCACCTGGAACACCATAGTGTAATGGTGTGTCCGAATGTCGTAACCGCACTTTATTAGATATGGTGCGATCTATGATGTCTCTTACCGGTTTACCACTATCGTTTTGGGGTTATGCATTAGAGACAACTGCATTCAATTTAAACAGGGCACCATCGAAATCTGTTGAGACGACGCCTTATGAACTATGGTTTGGCAAGAAACCAAAGTTGTCGTTTCTTAAAGTTTGGGGCTGCAATGCTTATGTGAAAAAGCTTCAACCTGATAACCTCGAACCCAAATCGGAGAAGAGCGTCTTCGTAGGATACCCAAAGGAAACTATTGAGTACACCTTCTATCACATATCTGAAGGCAAAATATTTGTTGCTAAAATGGATCCTTTCTAGAGAAAGAGTTTCTCTCAAAAGAAATGAGTGGGAGGAAAGTAGCACTTGGTGAGGTAATTGTACCTTCTCCCGAATTGGAAAGTAGTTCATCACAGAAATCAGTTCTAGTGATTCCTACACCAATTAGTGAGGAAGCTAATGATGATGATCATGAAACTTCAGATCAAGTTACTACCGAACCTCGTAGGTCTTCCAGAGTATGGTCCACACCAGAGTGGTACGGTAATCCTGTTCTGGAAGTCATCTTACTAGACCATGATGAACCTACGAACTATGAGGAAGCGATGATGAGCCCAGATTCCGCCAAATGGCTTGAGGCCATGAATTCTGAGATATGATCCATGTATGAAAACAAAGTGTGGACTTTGGTGGACTTGCCCGATGATCAACAAGACATAGAAAATAAATGGATCTTCAAGAGGAAGACAGACGCTGATAGTAGTGTTACTATCTACAAAGCTCAACTTGTCGAAAAGGGTTTTTGACAAAGTTCAAGGTGTTGACTACAATGAGATTCTCTCAACTGTAGCGATGCTTAAAACTGCCTGAATCAAGTTAGCAGTTGCCATATTTTATGAAATCTGGCAATTGGATGTCAAAACTACATTCCTAAATGGATATTTCTTAAAGAAGAGTTGTATATGATGCAACTAGAAGGTTTTGTCGATCCTAAAGGTACTAACAAGGTGTGCAAGCTCCAGCGATCCATCTATGGACTGATCAAGCATCTCGGAGTTGGAATATACGCTTTGATGAGTTGATCAAAGCATATAGTTTTATACAGACTTGTGGTGAAGCCTGTATTTACAAAAATGAGTGGGAGCACTACAACCTTTCTGATAAGTATATGTGAATGACATATTGTTGATCGGAAATGATGTAGAATTTTCTAGAAAGCATAAAGGAGAGTTTGAAAGAACATTTTCAAAGAAAGATCTCGGTGAAGCTGATTACATATTGGGCATCAAGATCTATAGAGATAGATCAAGACGCTTGATAAGATTTTTCAATGAATACATACCTTGACAAGATTTTGAAAGAGTTCAAAATAGATCAGTCAAAGAAGGAGTTCTTGCCTGTATTACAAGGTGTAAAGTTGAGTAAGACTCAAAGCCCGACCACGGCAGAAGATAGAAAGAGAATGAAATTCATTCCCTATGCCTCAGTCGTAGGTTCTATAAAGTATGCTATGCTGTGTACCAGACCTATTGTGTACCTTGCCATGAGTTTGGCGAGGGGTACAATAGTGATCTAGGAGTAGATCACTGGACAGCGGTCAAAATTATCCTTAGTGAGGACTAAGGAAATGTGTCTCGGTTATGGGGGTGATAAAGAGTTCGTCGTAAAGAGTGACGTCGATGCAATTTTTTACACCAATTAGATGACTCTAAGTATCAATCTGGATACATATTGAAAGTGGGAGCAATTAGCTAGAGTAGCTCCATGCATAGCATTGCAGACATAGAATATTTGCAAAATACATATGACTCTGAATGTGACAGACCTGTTGACTAAACTTCTCTCACGAGCAAAACATGATCACACCTTAGTACTCTTTGGGTATTAATCACATAGCAATGTGAACTAGATTATTGATTCTAGTAAACCCTTTGGGTGTTGTTCACATGGCGATGTGAACTATGGGTGTTAATCACATACAGATGTGAACTATTGGTGTTAAATCGCATGGTGATGTGAACTAGATTATTGACTCTAGTGCAAGTGGGAGACTGGAGGAAATATTCCCTAGAGGCAATGATAAAGTTATAATTTATTTCCGTATTTCATGATAAATGTTTATTATTCATGCTAGAATTGTATTAACCGAAAACTTAGTACATGTGTGAATACATAGACAAAACATATTGTCCCTGGTATGCCTCTACTTGACTAACTCGTTAATCAAAGATGGTTATGTTTCCTAACCATAGACATGTGTTGTCATTTGATGAATGGGATCACATCATTAGGACAATGATGTGATGGACATGACCCATCTGTTAGCTTAGCATTATGATCATTACAGTTTCATTGCTACTAGCTTCTTCATGACTTATACATGTTCCTCAGACTATGAGATTATGCAACTCCCGAATACCGGAGGAACACTTTGTGAGCTACCAAACGTCACAACGTAAATGGGTGATTATAAAGGTGCTCTATAGGTGTCTCCAAAGGTGTTTGTTGGGTTGGCATAGATCGAGATTAGGATTTGTCACTCCGTGTTTCGGAGAGGTATCTCTGGGCCCTCTCGGTAATACTCATCACTATAAGCCTATAAGCCTTGCATGCTTTGTGACTAATGATTTAGTTGCGGGATGAAGTATTAAGGAACGAGCAAAGAGACTTGCCGGTAACGAGATTGAACTAGGTATGATGATACCGACGATTAAATCTTGGGCAAGTAACATACCGATGACAAAGGAAACAACGTATGTCGTTATGCAATTTGACCGATAAAGATCTTCGTAGAATATGTAGGAGCCAATATGAGCATCCAGGTTCCGCTACTGGTTATTGATGGGAGATGTGCCTCGGTCATGTCTACATAGTTCCCGAACCCGTAGGGTCCGCACGCTTAGTATTTAATGACGATATGTATAAGCGTTATGTGTTTTTGATGAGCGAAGTTTGTTCGGAGTCCCAAGTGAGATCACGGACGTGACGAGGAGTCTCAAAATGGTCGAGACATAAAGATTGATATATTGGACGACTATATTCGGACACTGGAAGTGTTCCGGAGAAGTTTCGGATAAAACCCGAGTGCTGGAGGGTTACCGGAACCCTCCGGGGGAACTAATGGACCTCATGGGCCTTGGTGGATAGAGAGAGGGGTGGCCAGGGCAGGCCACGCACCCCCTCCTCCTTGGGTCCGAATTGGACCAGGAAAGGGGGGCGCCGCCCCCCTTTCCTTCTCCCTCTCCATCTCCTTCTTTCCCCCTCTCTCCCTCTTGGTGGAATCCTACTAAGACTAGTAGTCCTAGTAGGACTCCCCTTGTGGGGTGCGCCCTAGGAGGGCCGTTCGGCCCCCCCTTGATCCTTTATATACGGGGCAGGGGGAACCCTAGGACACACAAGTTTCTCTTAACCGTGTGTGGTGCCCCACTCTACAGTGACACACCTCGATCATACCATTGTAGTGCTTAGGCGAAGCCCTGCGCCGGTAACATCATCATCACCGTCGCCACGCCGTCGTGTTGACGGAACTCACCCTCGTCCTCATATGAATCAAGAGCACGAGGGACGTCATCGAGCTGAACGTGTGCTGAACGCAGAGGTGCCGTATGTTCGGTACTTGATCGGTTGGATCGCGAAGAAGTTTGACTACATCAACCGTGTTATTGAAACGATTCCGCTTTCGGTCTACGAGGGTACGTGGACACACTCTCCCTCTCGTTGCTATGCATCACCAAGATAGATCTTGCGTGATCATAGGAAAGTTTTTGAATTACCGCGTTCTCCAACACCCTAGTCACCCCAGATGGGGCTTTTCTCCGGCGCCGGCAGCAACAAAGCCAAGGGCAAGGCCCACGCCATCCCTTTTCCCCCTGAGCTCCCCTGCCTCCGCTGGTGCCAGCTTGCCGGCAGACGCATTGCGTCAACGTGCCAGTGCACCAGGCGGAGTGGCACTGGCTGAATCGCATGCCTCTCCCGTACCTCGATGTCACCCTATCGCACGACTGACATCTAGATCCGGAGAGGATCCCAGTGCCGGCGACGCCGCGGTCAGCTTGGGTGCACACAGAGGAGGTGCGGCATCGGCGGACGCAGCTGACGCCCGAGCAACGCAGTGACACCGCGTACGCCTTCGACTCGCCCAACTGGGCTTGTTGGTTCGCCATCGAGCATGAGGAGGCCAGGCGGCACGACATCCGCGAAGTCGGCCGCAAGGCGCCGCCGACCCTCCCTCGTCGTCCGTGACGAGGACCAGGAGGCGGTGGCCGCCTACCAGGCGGCAATGGCGGTCGTCCTTCGGGAGAGCGAAGAGGAGAAACGTCGTAGGGAGAAAGAGGAGGTGGCGTACCAGGCGGCCATGGCGGAGGCCATGGCCCTCTTCACGGCGGGCGACTGCGTCGTGCCGCCGGTGGCCCCGCCTTGCCCCATCAAGGCCGAGCCAGAGCCGGAGCCGACCCCCATCCAGCGCTACTCATGGACCGGGCGAGTGCACGAGTGGGTCAGTGCTCCGCCAGTCTGGATGGGGGCGATGCCGGCGCAGGAGGCGGCATACCTCGAACAATGGCGCCAGCGCCGGCTGGACGAGGAGCGCCGCCACAGCGAATACCTCGAGATGCTCAAGCGCGACGCCGAGGAGGAGCAGCGAGGCGGAGGAGGTGGCACGCCGAGCCCAGGAAGCGGCGGCGCAGGCAACAACGAATTCCGGGGTCGAACTACCATAATATCTAGAAATGTAGATCTTAAACTAGAAAGGCTTTTTTGGATGGAAAAACTCTGACTTCCTAGTTTTAGTTAGTAGAAACCTAATTGGTAGGCATAGGCAGCGGCAGCGGCGGCACAGCCCACGCCCGACATCAACGCCGTCTGGAACACGACGTTCCCCTGGGCCGACCCTGTGCCGATGCTCATCGACCACACTGGCCCCGACGACGATGACGAGGACGCCTAGGGCAGCACACCGCCTCGTAGTTAGCTTTTTTATGTTTAGAAGTGGATGCGTGGACTATCGCCGGCCTTCATGGTCGTCTTTAATGTTTAATTAAAATTTGTTTTAATTTTCAAAATGTTTGCATTTTTTCCCGTGCCGTCAAAATGGGTCGGGCCAGCGTTGGGCGGATGCGCCGACCCAAACGTGGAAGCGGATGTTGATGTCCGCCGGACCGACCCAAACGGACAAAAGGCGGATAAATCCACCATCCGCTTGGGTCGGCGCGTTGGAGTTGTTCTAACTTATTTAGTCTATTGTCTTAAAAAAATATGCTCCTCTTTTTTTTGACGTGATCAAATAGGTGTTCCAGGCCGCAGTCACTCACGCATGCTGCGATGAAAAGTGGCAGAGGTATCACGCGTGATTTTTCTTTTCTACTTTTACCACGTCCGTCCACGCACCCGGTCAAAAGTCAAAACAAATTAACTTTACATAAAAAGTTGTGTACCAGTTCGCTTGAAAAAGTTTATTCTGTCTCTTCCCGCCAAATATATTTGACTAAATAACCAAGCAATTAGATCGCCCATTTTCTTTCGTTGTTGTAGTTGACGATGCATGCAACTTGACAGAAGATCAAAAGCATTGCAGGGTACCATGCAGCCACGTATGGATGGGCAAACCCACCGAGCCAATAAGTAGCTATGCATTGCAGGTTCGAGTAGATCATGTTTAATTATAATCCATTTCCTCTGCAAATTATTATATAAAACGTTTTAGATCAGTATGGAGATTCATTATACACTATACATTCTAAAGAAAGGGTATTTTTTGAAGGTATAATCTACTCTCTTTGTTTCATAATATAAAAGCGTCTTGACATTAGTGTAGTGTCAAAAACGTTTTTATGTTATGCAACGGATGCAGAACACCTCAGTACATTAACTAAGCTGCTATACACGAATTACCGGGTCAAGTAGTACGTTGCTTCTTAATTACCCGGATTAGCTCAGCACCTTTGTCAGCGAAAAAGATGGAGAAAGTTTCTATCGCATTCGTGAGTGCGTGCGTCTGCATATAGGCAAGGTTAACGACGTAGGTTATCTTCCATCGATACAGTGTTACCTGGCTACCAAGTCATACTCAAGTGAAGAAGAAGCCATAATATTTGTACAGCTCCGGTTCGTCGCGTGCACCTAACTAAATGACATTTTAGTTCAACTCCTGTTCAGGTATGTAGTCGGTTGATTAATTCTGACTGTCGCCCATATTTCATCTC
The DNA here is from genome assembly GCF_018294505.1 of Triticum aestivum. Lineage (NCBI taxonomy): Eukaryota > Viridiplantae > Streptophyta > Magnoliopsida > Poales > Poaceae > Triticum > Triticum aestivum. Next base: position 750,502,842 of record NC_057798.1, on the reverse strand, counting down.
CGATAAACCACCCAACTCATAGACGTGTTGCCAACTCATCAATCATCACACGACCTTCTATCTCACACACGCAATCTTCTACCCCCTCCCTCCTGAAGAGTAGATCTTGTGCTCCGATCATGTTGTCTATATTTTCAAAAAAACAAAACTGAGTTGAAATTTTCAAAAACATCCAAAAAAAAGTGTATAGATATTAGAGTGAACCATGTGCTAATTATTTACTCCCTCCGATCCAAATTAACTGCCGCAGTTTTGGTACAACTTTAGAGTTGTACTAAAGCTGAAAGTTGTACTAAAGTTGCGACAATTAATTTTGATCGGAGGGAATATAATTTATTTATTTATTTGTGATCTGCTTGAGAAAAAGACCCAGGAAGCTAGAAATAAATAAATTTATGAAAATATGTTTGAATTTGCTATTCTTGCATACTGTCCGTTCGTCATACCGGCAGTAACCTCGATAGACGGAAGTACCAAGGGGATTCACACAAGGGGATTACCCAGGTTCGACCGTCACAATGAAGGTAAAACTCTACTCCTGCTTGGATGTACCAATGGAGCTAGTCTCATATGAGATTAATGGTATTGTGTATGGTGGGTGAGATCGCAAGGATCACATAGGTATATTGAGATTTGATGATCTATGATCAAGCCCTAGCCTTACGTATATATGGGGACCAGGAGAGGATTTACAAAGTTGTAGGTCGATTGCTACCGACCGAGGATCTTCCGCGACCTCCAAACTCCTTGACTTGACCGCCAAGTAGATGTGCATCCTGGTGAGGCCAGGGGCTGAGTAACAGGTCATTGAATGCAACGAGTCATGTTGGGCCGAGTCTAGGTCGGCTAGGGTACTCCTGGTACATGAAACCATCACATACCTCACAAATGAATTGGGATCTTCACGAAATCTGAACCCGGAGATGAGCTGGATTAATTAATATTTGAGGTTTCCTTTTTGGATATTTTTTATGAGTGCAATTTTTGGATATTTTTGTTATGAGCTCGATTAACTTGATGGTTTTTGCTCTCTCCTAGCGCTACGGCCATTTTGGTCGTTGGTGGCTCTTCGCATGTTAGCCTGCATTGGCCTCTACGTGGCCCAATTTGTTTTGTCGGAGCTTTGGCATCCAATTAAATCAAGTGCTCCAATCATCCTGCAACCGGTAGTTGTTGTCAAAATGGTGGCCCTTGTGGTCCGAGCAACAACTGATAGTAGAGAAGAAGAATACGTTTTCATAGGGCGGGAGGTTATGAAATAGTACAAATCTGATGCAATATGAAAATAAATCAAGTAGCCCTAAGTGGTACAAAACACTATGTCCTAATAGTAAGCGATTTCTTTCAACCTGGCAAAAGAAGAAGAAAACAAAAAGTGGAGTGGGCATGCTGACTAAGGGGAACAAGAAAGAATTGCAAAAGTTCGACTTTGAGATCAACTTTTACATCAATTGAGAAATTAGTTCACATTTGAAAATTGACTAGGAAAGTTATTTTGGATCCTGAATTATTTATTCAATTTAATTTTTTTCCCAAATTTGAGACTGATAAGTTTGAGCTCCATTAGGAAAAGATACGAACTAGGGCTAAACCATGTTGGTATTTTTTAATAGAAGAGAACTCTGTGAGCACCACATGAGCTGAGGCTCGAACATGGGCGGGCTGGCTGCATACTCAAGATCCTAGCCAACGGAGCGACGCCTTGTTCTCACATTGAGCCCCATTAACTTTTTTGTTGACCATAGATGACACATTTGTCCATTGGCGTTAGCCAAGGTGTAATGTAGGGTTGTATGCCGATAGTTTCTTACACGTGCCACCAGTGATATAACACAAAAAATGACAAAAATATTTGTAAATAGCAATGAAACATACTCAAAAAATGAAAATAGGAGGAAAAGTAAAATAAATGAACATGGAGGTCTGGTAAAATATCCATAACATTCCGGAAATGTACTAAAATATGGGATTTAAAAATCAGAGAATTCCGAACCATTTAAGAAAACTAACCGGTAGGACATATCATGACAAACTAGGGAAATTGAGGAACCTCTGCAACATTTTGTTAACATTCATAAAACTTGACACCCCTCCCAAAAAAAGTTTGCCATATTTTTTCTTCCAATAATGTTTCTAATCGATTTGTCATTTGTGATTTGTGGGAATGATTAAATAATATTTTTTAAATCCATTTTACCAATTATTTTTTACCTTAACCCGTACCTTTTTTTTTGTGTTGCATAGGTTGTCATTTCTACAAATAGGAAAAAGTGTTGTGCCATCAATCAGTCCACTTTGACAGAGTTTAGGGAGTAAAATGCCCGATGTTAACGTTAATGCCCCATATACCGAGGTTTAGGGAGTAGTAGTTAGACTCCACTAGTCATCAACCCGTGCATCTGCACGGTGCACGGGCTAGTTTTTTAATGATCCATTGGTTCAATACTTTCGTAACCATGCTTCGTTTCCATCTAGTGGAAAAAATACATTTGTTGTGTGCGGACCATTGAGGGAATGGTGAATACGAAAATAGAGCAATAATATCTTGAAAGTCCAATAATCGTGAAAGTGATTATATTTCATTTTACAAAAGATGGAAAACAAATTGCTCACATGTGTTAGCATCCCGAAACATGACCCAAATATCCTATAAGTAACTTAATTTTGAACAGTAAGTATATATCATAATTCAATTAGTTAATTCATCTTATTTGTTCTTGTCAAGGCTTTTGGATTAAGCAAGGGGTATTTTTCATCACCGTCGATAAAATAAGTATAACATAATAAATGTGTACTTTTCGTTTTTATAACAACTTTGGTCTATGCTCACCGAAAATCGAACAAATTCAACTGTTAAAAAAAAACACCAGATACTGAAGATGCAATCATAAGTGTACTACCTCCTCTATCCCCCCTACATGCTGGCACCATCCATCAAGTAATCTGTGCACCGTCTTTGAGAAATCTTGATTTTTTTTTATGGAAGGTGGCTTCAAGTTTTCTCCTAGTAATGTCCGCTTCTTTGCTCATGACAGAAGACTCGGTTAGTTCGCACCATCTTTATATTTGTGTGTGATATTTTAGAAATTCAATATATATATATATATATATATATATATATATATATATATATATATATAGTTGTTCCAACTGTCCAGTCGGATGATTAAATCTATGGAAAAAGGATTGCATATCTTCAATACTTTACTACAGAAGCATGCCACACTGAACGTCTCAAATATTAAACATACCGGTAGTTGGTGTAGACAAAAGTGACATGTATATTAGCCTTAGGAAAGTAAATGTACAGACTGGAAGTTTAATTGTTGAATAAATTAAAATTGATAATTTACACTTATTAATTTTAACTATGTTTTTAGATGTCGGTTTTCAGTGCTACTTATAATTCTGGAAAATCAGTTTTGTATATTTGTATTTTGGAAACCTTTTAGTAAATGTGACACAAAACATGGTCTCTCGCCACATACATATGTATTATATAAGTACTCTCATTATATTTAATATGATTTTCTTATGTATTATTTTGCATGATATATCACTAACTTCTTATTATCATTAAATCACCAATTCTATTATATAATTTATTTGAAAAATTACATTTAAACTCTATTTTGGGAAATCATAACTATATTATATTTGAGCAAATCTTGCACCACGGTATCTTAGGTATACACATTTATGGCATACATAGGTTTTTATTTTTATTTAATTCTTTGTGTATGTAATACTATATAATATAATATAATATAATATTTTTGTGGATTTGACTGATATAGTATGATAGTTTTCACTCAAAAAAATATTATGATAACTTGTGATATGTACTTACTGTAGTTTAAATACATTTTCACAGCATGTATATGTTACCATTACCTAATGTCGCTTAATTATTGCGCATTAACTGAATGTTTTATTCTTCTCAGCTTGAAAATTATAAAATTTCTTCATATGTATATATGTGTCTATATATATGTTATACAGACATGTCAAATTTATACTTTAAAAATATATTAAAATACGGTTTTGCCTAAGTTAATTCATAATGCTATCAAATTAATTCTGGCTGAACCATGCTTGCTATTTTTCTGGTTATCATTGGAGTTTAGGTGTATACGCAGGTAGTGCCGGGCACGGAGAAGCTTGTCAACTAAACTTACTGCATGTATTCACATTGCCATGCATGTCGTACAGATCATATCCTGAATGTAAACCACACTGTTCAACTATTGGGAGACTCGTTCAGTGCCTTGTAATTTTTATTGTTTGTATTGTTTTTTTTTAATATTGGTACTGTCCGCTTGTGAAAAATCATGTTGGGTTGGCAAAGATCTAGATCGTGCTCTTTTGTTTGATGATGTGAAAATTGCTTACCGACGACCAAAGCAGACTTCTAGTGTGTAGATTGTGCCAGCACTTTATCGTCTACTCTAGGAGCAACTGTTTTTTCTCCTCACCATGGCATGGAGGCCGGAACATGATGCGCCGGTGAGCCACAAACATCAAGCAAAAGAAGGAAAGAGGCACGTTCCATATATTTGCAAAGGAAAAAAAAATAATAAACACGCCTCAAATACCTGCATCCCGTTAGTGTCGTTTGTCCGCTCCAGGATCAATTAGTGTATGCGTACCGTGTACGTACACATCCAGCCGCCGGAATTATTTCTCCTGCCTCCCGATTGCTTCATCTACACGTGCTTCTCAACGTCAAAACTACCGGCCATCAGCACATATCGGCCATCGGCTTTGGGCAACGCCATAACACGCTCATCAGGATATGGGTCGCCAGAAAAAATCAAGATATGGGTCGTCTCCCCCCCCCCCCCCCCCCCTTTCCGCTCGGGGCGACGCGGGCGGCGACCCAACCCTAGCCGCCGAACCCCCTCCACCTCCCTCCCACTCCTCGCCGCCGCCAGAGGGGTTGCCGGCGATGGCTGTGCGACTGCCAAGGAAGGCGGCGGCGAGGCCTTGCTGCTTCGTCTTCTCGCGGAGGGCTTCGGAAGCCGAGGCGGCGGCCTCGGGCGGTGCGGCGACGCCGGCTCTGCGGCAAGCGGCGCTCGCTGGTGCTCCTCCTCCCCCTTGGCTGTGCGGGCGGCGAGCGGTGGAGGCGTCAGGCGCAGGTCGCGGCGGGTGGCCTGGTGCCCCTGGCTGCGAGTCAGATCTGGAGGTCCTTCCTCCCCCTTCCTTCGCCTTTTCCCCACTGGATGTGGTCTGTGGCGGTCGATGGTCGCCGGATCCATGGAAGGTGGGGACGCCGGAGGTGCGAGATCGGTCCGAGAGAAATCTTTGGCCGGCTTTCTGGTCACGACGGCGGCGACGCCTGCCGGCGTCGTTCCCCTTCTCGAAGGCGCCGTCGAGGTTCGATCCCCGCCCCCTCCCTTCTCATACCCGGGTGAAAACCTTAGCCAGTTCTGGAATTGGCGGCAGCGGCGCGGCATCCGCGCCGTCATCTTGCTGAAGGTGCCGTCTTGGGCGAGTTGGGCGTGTGCGCTGGCGTTTCGATGTGGTTTTCCGGCGAGCAGCGACATGGCAGCTGGAGGTAGCGACAGGAAGCCAATTTTCACAAGATTAGCTCCTTGTATTTGTCTTGTAGACCGGCCGTGTGTGTGTGCGCTTGCCGGTGAGTCGGCGCCATTGCCATGGTAGGGGAGGGGATAGGGTTCCTCTCCCAGTGAGCAGCAACACGGTGTGGGCGGTTTGGACATTAATTCATTGAGCATTGATCTTATCTCAGCTACGGTCGCTTATCAACTCTGCTATTTGTTTCATCGGCGTCCTCGTCCTTCAGCAGCTTCGTTTCTTCGTGTATGACTCAGTGAGCTGCGGTTGGGCTCTTCTCCTGGAGATCTTTGCTCAGTGGGTTGGTCATGCTGAGAATCTCCCAAGGTGCTCCAGAATATATACCGTTCCTTTGCTCTAGGGTGAGTTGCTCCAATTTCCGATGGTCCGGCGCCCTTCGATCCAGGGTGAGGGGCAGGGGTCCCCTTCGGAATTGGAGAGGGAAGGTTCAATGACGGTGGTCTGCTTTCGGAGTGGATGAGGGCGTGTTCATCTCCACTAGGCGGGTTTTCCTCTTGAAGTTCTCTCGCTATCATGCTTCGGTGTTTCATTCGCGTCGAAGGGCTCCTTGAGCATTAAGCTAGTTTTACTGTAGTTCTTCTTGTGCTTTCTGTTGTGGTGCTTGTAGGCTGTTTTGGTAGCACCTTGTATCTGCCGCTTTTAGTTTCTTTGTTTTCTTTCTCGTTGTAAGGGCGATTGTAATTCCTGGCCGGTTGATGGCTTTGTTAATTCAAAGCCGGGCTCTGCTTGAGCCTTCGTTCTAAAAAAACACGCTCATCAGGAAGTCTACGCTGACCTGCGAGATCATCAGATCCGGGTTTTCAACCATGAAACATGCTTCTTGCAGCGGGTTGTATCTCTGACGGGATCAACAAAATACATCAGTTTTTTATGAAATCATTAGGAGATGGATTCCAAGCACTGGATGACTCACGTGATGCGGTGATTAGGGGCATGAGAGGAGCGGCTGATCTGATGGACCACCTGTAAGCTAGAGGTTAGGGACGGTAGGAGGCGTAGAGGAGGGAACATATTAGATGATTTTCTTTTTCTTTTGAGCTGACCAGATGGATGCTTAATTAGTTGGAAGTAGTGGAAATTTCATCATAGACATTGATAGATGATTTGACGGTCTGGTATGGTTAGAGAATCATTAGAAGATAGAGTCCAAGGACCAGACAACTCACATACGTGGGACAACCAAGGGGCATGTTATGCTTCATCTACGGCTACAAATACATTGTAATTTAATCAGATGGATGTAATTGATTAGTCTTTACGATTAACGTGGTGTCTCGTATGGTGCCTCCAATTAATAAACAAAAGATATAAGATGTTTTCGGTATAACTATGATAAATTAGCTTACTTCAAACAGTAACCGTCATTTCTACTTGTTTCTTAAGAAAGGCCGTCGATCGCACCGAAAAATATTTAGGATGACGTACTTACTTTCATAAATTTAAACATTAGTCAGCATTAAACAATCTGTTTGGCTAGCTATAACAAAATTATTCACGAAATCCATTGTGCCCGTAATGACTGACGACTTGACCAGAATCAACCATCTGCACGCGCGCGTTATAGCATGAGAAAAAGGATTCCGCGCTAGGCATGGAACTTCCACATGTATAGATTCACGTGGCTCTTGTTCCGTGTGGCATTGATCACGTGGGCTTGCACACAAAACAAGTCTTGAATATATGTTTATGAAACGCATGCTCAGACTGGGGTCAAAAGGACAGGTTGGTCGAACATTGTTTAACCTGAAAACCTTTGTTTGTTACACATATGCCAAAACATTTATATTGGTATTACTTTAAATAATGGTTTGAACCCTACTTTTAGAAACGGCAGGTTGTTCAATTTCTGCAGCTTAGCTCGTGTTGGAATGAATGACCGGTATGAACAAGCGCTCTAAGCATATTGGTTGGTGTGCGCACGTTTTGTGTGCGATGGCGTGCTAGATCGTACACGGTTGGTCCGAGTGAATCGTGTGCGATGTCATGAACATAGTTTACATAAAGCAAAGCATGTGATGAGTGATTTCATAGCATGCATTTCTTCTTATAAGTGAATCATGTGCGACATCGTCCATACTCTGTGAAACAGACGTGTGTGATGTATGCCCTATCGCGCACGGATCCGTAGACCTAACCATGTGCACCCGCACCACAGGCTCGTCTTCTCCTACCTCTTCACCATGTGTTCCCATTGGTATGTATGTCCCTCTCGCACGCGCGCCCTACACATGTTGCCCATGGCCACGCCTTGACTCCACGAGGCACCGATGCCACTGTGGTGCACCTTCCGTCCTCCAAGCCTCGTACGCCATGATCCTCTGAAAATACCAATGTCTAACGCCCTATAAAAAAATTCAATGGCCATTGACACCCCCGACACTGAAGCCCTTGTAGCTCTCTCTCTCTCTCTCTCTCTGTGTGTGTGCGCGCGCGCGCGTGCGTGTGTGCATGTGTGTTGTCGAGCGCCCCCAAGAGAACCCATTATGATACCCCTGTGCCATTGCCCACTACGTCTTGAACTCCTAATGGGCTTTGGGTTGCATAATTGGGCCATGGGATGATATATGGGACACGTTGTGGGGGTAGTGTGAGAAGTAGACGTGATGTGCACATGAGTTGTATATTTGTTGAATACATATTTCATATAAATAATGTAATTACGGTTTTTTCACCAAAAAGAAGTGGTATTCATCTAAATACCCATGAATTATGTTGGGACCGCCCTCCTTCCCAAAACAATTGGACACACATGATGGGTCTCTATGTCCAGAATGATACTTAATGGGAGCATAACTTATATTATAGCACTAGCTTTTACATAGTGGACTGAGCAAGATCCCATCACTTTATATAAGGATGTAAGAATTGTATAAACACTAGCACTACAATCACGGAGAGCATAACAATGAAAATTATTAATGGTAATCATTTTAATTGGTTCCAAACGGCCCTCTAATTTTATAGGGATATTGGCTTCTTGATTATATTTCTCCCCCTCACCCTTTAAAATAGGTAGTCCTATATGTTCAGTAATTTGTTTGTTGCAAGTAGTACTCGGAGAGGGTACACTCATCATAATAAATTTAATTACATCAATAAAACATAGTGTACACTACCAACCATTTTCACATATTTATGCTATGCTTAATTTTAGGTTCAATTTTAGCATGCATGGTTTTGTTTCTTCTTTTCTCCCAATTTTTATCTAAGATGGCTTGAATATGCTTGAGAGTCTCTCCAGTGTCAATTTTAAATGGTGTCAACCTATGCTTCATCAAATCTATATGATTATGGAGTTTTAACTTTATCAAAGAGAGTGCTAATTTAACAAAAAAATGGTTCTAGGTCTTGATGTAGTTTCATCACTTAATCATTCCCACAAATCTAGTAGGAAAATTATTTCTCCCACATTAATTATATCAATGATAAGTCCTATAATCATTATTTTGGCAGTATTCGTACTTGCATTATTGTTGAAGATATTTTGACGCCAACATGTTCTTTATTTCGCTCAACAAGTTCACAAAATTAGCAATATCATAAGTACTAGATGATGCATTATTAAAAGGATACATAGACATACGCATACCAGGTTTGGCATTTTAACTTTGAACCTCCTGGGTAGAGTTTAGCTTTGTAGCTGGAACCCTCTTAATATGCCATTTGGACATAGTTTTCCATCATGACGTCCAAACATTTCGAGCTTGAGCTTGGGTCATGCATCTAAAGGTGCCATCTGCAGATGAATCTAACAATTATTCATATGTATGGTTCAATCCAACATAATAGGTGCACAACATTAACCATTCACCTAATATATATAGGACAATTTCTAAGATTTTTACCTCCTTTTCAATCTTGAGATAAATGTTTATGATTACATAACTTATAGTTCACAAGGGGGGGGGGGCTGGTATTTCACAATTAAAACCTTTTGAATTTCTTACAAAAATTAATATTATCAAGAGGCAAAGATGGAAACCACATCCTCATCCAACAACCATCCACTCCCCCCACCACCTCCGCTGCACTGCTCAACCATTTTCTCGTCACCCTATGTTACCGCCACCTTCGCCCTGTGCAAGCGAGCTCTCAGCTAGGGATAGACCTAGAAGTGCACAAAGAAACCATCTAAATTAGACAACCCCTCCAAACATAACTAGTGGGATGGAAACCGCTCGCTAAATCTCTTCTGGACAAGCCCCATGATAGTTACTAACATTGCCACAAGTTGCATTGTTCGTGTAAGACCTCTCACAGCGGGAGCATCACAAGAGTATCATGCATTACCACGTAAACAAAAATATGATGTGGCACATCAAGTAATTATGTTACAGAAGGTTCTAGTATATGGTACTGTTGGGAAACATAGCATGCAATTTCAAAAAAATTCCTACGATCACGCAAGATCTATCTAGGAGATGCATAGCAACGAGAGGGGGAGAATGTGTCCACGTACCCTCGTAGACCTAAAATGGAAGCGTTAGTTAACACGATTGATGTAGTCGAACGTCTTCACGATCCAACCGATCCAAGTACCGGAAGTACGACACCTCCGTGTTCAGCACACGTTCAGCTCGATGACGTCCCTCGAACTCTTGATCCAGTAGAGGGTCGAGGGAGAGTTCCATCAGCACGACAGTCTGGTGACGGTGTTGGTGATGTGATCCTTGCAGGGCTTCGCCTAAGCACTACGACACTATGACCAGAGGAATAAACTGTGGAGGGGGGCACCGCACACGGCTAAGAGAACAATTGGTGTGCCTTTGGGGTGCCCCCTGCCCATGTATATAAAGGAGGGGGGAGAGGACGGCGACCAGGAGGGGCGTGCCATGGGGGGAGTCCTACTTGGGCTCCTAATCGAAGTAGGATTCGTCCCCCCTTTCCTTTCTCCACCGGAGGGAATAGGAAGGAGAGGGAGAGGGAAAGGGAAGGGGGGCTTCGCCCCTCCTCCTTGTCCTATTCGGACTCCCTAGGAGGAGGGCACTCGGCCACCCCCGCGGGCTTCCCTCTCTCTGCCTTAGGCCCATGTTGGCCCAAAACTTCCCCGGGGGGTTCCGGAAACCCCTCGGTACTCCAGAAAAATATGCGAATCACTCAGAACAATTCCGATGTCCGAATATAACCTTCCAATATATGGATATTTACCTCTCGACCATTTTGAGACTCCTCGTCATGTTCGTGATCTCATCCGGGACTCCGAACAAACTTCGGTCACAAAACACACAACTCATAATACAAATCATCATCGAACGTTAAGCGTGCGGACCCTATGGGTTCGAGAACTATGTAGACATGATCGAGACACATCTACAATCAATAACGAATAGCGGAACCTGGATGCTCATATTGGCTCCTACATATTCTATGAAGATCTTTATCGGTCAAACAACACAACAACATACGTTGTTCCCTTTGTCATCGGTATGTTACTTGCCCGAGATTCGATCGTCGGTATCATCATACCTAGTTCAATCTTGTTACCGGAAAGTCTCTTTACTCGTTCCATAATGCATACTCCTGTAACTTACTCATTAGTCACATTGCCTGCAAGGCTTATAGTGATGAGCATTACCGAGAGGGCCTAGAGATACCTCTCTGATACACGGAGTGACAAATCCTAATCTCGATCTATGCCAACCCAACAAACACCTTCAGAGACACCTGTAGAGTATCTTTATAATCACCCAGTTACGTTGTGACATTTGATAGCACACAAGGTGTTCCTTCAGTATTCTGGAGTTGCATAATCTCATAGTTAGAGGAACATGTATAAGTAATTACTAAAGCAGTAGCAATAGAACTTAAAGATCATTATGCTAAGCTAATGGATGGGTCTTGTCCATCACATCATTCTCTAATGATGTGATCCCATTCATCAAATGACAACACATGTCTATGGTCAGGAAACATAACTATCTTTGATTAATGAGCTAGTCAAGTAGAGGCATACTAGGGACACTTTGTTTTGTCTATGTAGTCACACATGTACTAAATTTCTGATTAATACAATTGTAGCATGAATAATAAATTTTTATCATGATGTAAGGAAATATAAATAACAACTTTATTATTGTCTCTAGGGCATATTTCCTTCAGTCTCCCAGTTGCACTAGAGTCAATAATCTAGTTCACATCGCCATGTGATTTAACACTAATAGTTCACATCTGTATGTGATTAACACCCATAGTTCACATCGTCATGTGACCAACAAGCAAAGGGTTTACTAGAGTCAATAATCTAGTTCACGTTGCTATGTGATTAACACCCAAAGAGTACTAAGGTGTGATCATGTTTTGCTTGTGAGAGAAGTTTAGTCAACGGGTCTGCAATATTCGGAGCCTTATGTATTTTGCAAATTTTCTATGTCTACAATGCTCTGCATGGAGCTACTCTAGCTAATTTCTCCCACTTTCAATATGCATCCAGATTGAGAACCAGATGAGTCATCCGGATCGGTGTAAAAGCTTGCATCAATGTAACTCTTTACGACGAACTCTTTATCACCTCCATAACCAAGAAATATTTCCTTAGTCCTCTTAGGTAACTAAGGATAACTTTGATCGTTGTCCAGTGAGCCACTCCTGGATCACTATCGTACCCCCTTGCCAAACTCATGATAAGGTACACAATAGGTCTGGTACACAGCATAGCATACTTTATAGAACCTATGGCTGAGGCATAGGGAATGACTTTCATTCTCTTTCTTTTTTCTGCTGTGGTCGGATTTTGAGTCTTACTCCACTTTACACCTTGCAACACAGGCAAGAACTCCTTCTTTGACTGTTCCATTTTGAACTACTTCAAAATCTTGTCAAGGTATGTACTCATTGAAAAATCTTATCAAGCATCTCGATCTATCTCTATAGATCTTGATGCCCAATATGTAAGCAACTTCATCGAGGTCTTTTCTTTGAAAAACTCCTTTGAAACTATCCTTTATGCTTTCCAGAAAATTCTACATTATTTCTGATCAACAATATGTCATTCACATATACTTATCAGAAAGGCTATAGTGCTCCCACCCACTTTCTTGTAAATACAGGCTTCACCGCAAGTCTGTATAAAACTATATGCTTTGATCAACTCATCAAAGTGTATATTCCAATTCTGAGATGCTTGCACCAGTCCATAAATGGATCGCTGGAGCTTGCATACTTTGTTAGCACCTTTAGGATCGACAAAACCTTCTGGTTGCATCATATACAACTCTTCTTATAGATATCAATTTAAGGAATGCAGTTTTGACATCCATTTGCCAGATTTCATAAAATATGGCTATTGTTAACATGATTCGAACGCACTTAAGCATCACTACAGTTGAGAAAATCTCATTGTAGTCAAGACCTTAAATTTGTCGAAAACCTTTTTGCGACAAGTCGCGCTTTGTAGATAGTAACACTACCATTAGCGTCCGTCTTCCTCTGAGAAGATCCATTTATTCTCAATGGGTCGCCAATCATCGGGCAAATTCACCAAAGTCCACACTTTGTTCTCATACATGGATCCTATCTCAGATTTCATGGCCTCAAGCCATTTATCGGAATCTGGGCTCATCATAGCTTCTTAATAGTTCGTAGGTTCGTCATCTTCAAGTAACATGACCTCCAGAACATGATTACCGTACCACTCTGGTGCGAATCGTGCTCTGTTTGACCTATGAGGTTCTGTAGCAACTTGATCTGAAGTTTCATGATCTTTATCATTAGCTTCCTCTCTAGGTTGTGTAGGTATCACGGGAACTGATTTCTCGGATGAGATACTTTCCAAATTAGGAGAAGGTACAATTACCTCATCAAGTTCTACTTTCCTCCCACTCACTTCTTTCGATAGAAACTCCTTCTCTAGAAAAGTTCCATTCTTAGCAACAAAGATCTTGCCTTCGGATATGTGGTAGAAGGTGTACCCAATTGTTTCCTTAGGGTATCCTATGAAGACACACTTCTCCGATTTGGCTTTGAGCTTATCAGGATGAAGCCTTTTGACATAAGCATCACATCCTCAAAATTTAAGAAACAACAGCTTAGGTTTATTGCCAAACCACAGTTCATACGGTGTCGTCTCAACGGATTTTGATGGTGCCATGTTTAACGTGAATGCAGCTGTCTCTAATGGATAACCCCAAACTGATAGCGGTAAATCGATAAGAGACATCATAGACCGCACTCTAATAAAGTGCGGTTACGACGTTCGGACACACCATTACGCTGTGGTGTTCCAGGTGGCGTGAGCTGTGAAACTATTTCACATTGTTTTAAATGAAGGCCAAACTCATAGTTCAAATATTCACCTCCACGATCAGATCATAGAAACTTCATTTTCTTGTTACAATGATTCTCCACTTCACTCTAAAATCCTTTGAACTTTTCAAATGTTTCAGACTTGTGTTTTATCTGCTCAAATCATCTGTGAAGGTCAGAAAATAACGATACTCACCACGAGCCTCAACACTCATCAGACCGCATACATCGATATGTATTATTTCCAGTAAGTCATTAGCTCATTCCATTGTTCCGGAGAACGGAGTTTTAGTCATCTTGCCCATAAGGCACGGTTCACAAATATCAAATGATTCATAATCAAGTGATTCAAAAAGTCCATCTGCATGGAGTTTCTTCATACACTTTACACCGATATGACCCAAACAGCAGTGCCACAAATAAGTTGCACTATCATTATCAACTTTGCATCTTTTGGCATCAATATTATGAATATGTGATCACTACAATCAAGATTCAATAAACCATTAACAATGGGTGTATGACCATAGAAGGTTTTATTCATGTAAACAGAATAACAATTATTCTCTTTCTTAAATGAATAACTATATTGCAATAAACATGATATAATCAAATTCATGCTCAACGCAAACACCAAATAACATTTATTTAGGCTCAACACTAATCCTGAAAGTATAGGGAGTGTGCGATGATGATCATATCAATCTTCGAACCACTTCCAACACTCATCGCCACTTCACCCTCAACTAGTCTCTATTTATTCTGCAACTTCTATTTCGAGTTGCTAACCTTTTGCAACCGAACAGGTATCAAATACCCAGGGGCTACTATGAGCACTAGCAAGGTACACATCCATAAAATGTATATCAAATATACCTTTGTTCACTTTGCCATCCTTCTTATCCGCCAAATATTTGGGGTAGTTCTGCTTCTAGTGACCATTTCCTTTGTAGTAGAAGCACTCAGTTTCAGGCTTAGGTCCACCTTCAATCTTATTCAGGGGAGTGACAACTTGCTTGCCATTATTCTTGAAGTTCCCTTTCTTTACCTTTTTCCTTTTCTTGAAACTAGTGGTCTTGTTTAATCGTCAACACTTGATGCTCTTTCTTGATTTCTGCCTTCGTCAATTTCAGCATCACGAAGAGCACGGGAATCATTTTCGTACCCTTGCATATTATAGTTCATCACGAAGTTCTAGTAACTTGGTGATAGTGACTAGAGAACTCTGTCAATCACTATCTTATCTGGAAGATTAACTCCCACTTGATTCAAGCGATTGTAGTACTCAGACATTCTAAGCACATGCTCACTGGTTGAGCTATTCTCCTCCATCTTGTAGGCAAAGTACTTGTCAGAGATCTCATAGCTCTCGCCATGGGCATGAGCCTGAAATAAAAGATAAACATCACATGCAATCAAAATATGTGACATGATATGGCCATCATCATCTTGTGTTTTTATCTCCATCACCAAAGCAACATCATGATCTCCATCGTCACCGGCTTAACACCTTGATCTCCATCGTAGCGTCGTGGTCGTCTCGCTAACCATTGCTTCTACGAGTATCGCTATTGCTTAGTGATAACGTAAAGCAATTACATAGCTTTGTATTTCATACAATAAAGCGAAAACCATATGGCTCCTGCCAGTTGCCGATAACTTTTACAAAACATGATCATCTCATACAACAATCTTTATATCACATCATGTCTTGACCATATCACATCACAACATGACCTGCAAAAACAAGTTAGATGTCCTCTACTTTGTTTGTTGCAAGTTTTACGTGGCTGCTACGGGCTTATAGCATGAACCATGCATACCTATGGCACAAAAACCACAACGGTGATTAATCAAGTTTGTTGTTTTAACCTTCACAAGGACCGTCCACAGTCAAATTTGATTCAACTAAAGTTGGAGAAATAGACACCCGCCGGCCACCATTATGCAAAACTAGTTGCATGTCTGTCGGTGGAACCGGTCTGATGAACGCAGTCATGTAAGGTTGGTCCGGGCCGCTTCATCCAACAATACCGCCGAATCAAAATAAGACATTGGTGGTAAGCAGTATGACGATCACCACCCACAACTCTTTGTGTTCTACTCCTGCATATCATCTACGCATAAACCTGACTTGGATGCCACTGCTGGGAAATGTAGCATGCAATTTCAAAAGAAATCCTACGATCACGCAAGATCTATCTAGGAGATGCATAGAAACGAGAGGGGGAGAATGTGTCCACGTACCCTCGTAGACCGAAAGAGAAAGCGTTAGTTAACGCGGTTGATGTAGTCGAACGTCTTCACGATCCAACCGATCCAAGTACTGAACGTACGGAACCTCCGTGTTCAGCACACGTTCAACTCGATGACGTCCCTCGAACTCTTGATCCAGTAGAGGGTCGAGGGAGAGTTCCTTAGCACGACGGTGTGGTGACAGTGTTGGTGATGTGATCCGCGCAGGGCTTCGCCTAAGCACTATGATGCTATGAACGGAGGAGTAAATTGTGGTGGGGGGCATCGAACACGGCTAAGAGAACAATTGATGTGCCTTTGCGGTGCCCCCTGCCCATGTATATAAAGGAGGGCGAGAGAGGCCGGCGACCAGGAGGGGCGCGCCATGGGGGAGTCCTACTTGGACTCCTAGTCCAAGTAGGATTGCCCCCCTCCTTTTCCTTTCTCCACCGGAGGGGATAGGAAGGAGAGGGAGAGGGAAAGGGAAGGGAGGCGCCGCCCCCTCCTCCTTGTCCTATTCGGACTCCCTTGGAGGGAGGCACGCGGCCACCCCCGCGGGCTTCCCTCTCTCTCCCTTGTTGGCCCAAAACTTCCCCGAGGGGTTCCGGTAAACCCTCGGTACTCCAAAAAAATATCCGAATCACTCGGAACCATTCCAATGTCCGAATATAAACTTCCAATATATGAATCTTTACCTCTCTACCATTTGGAGACTCCTCGTCATGTCCGTGATCTCATCTGGGATTCCAAACAAACTTCGGTCACCAAAACTCATAACTCATAATATAAATCGTCATCGAACGTTAAGCGTGCGGACCCTACGGGTTCGAGAACTATGTACACATGATCGAGACACATCTCCGATGAATAACCAATAGCGGAACCTGGATGCTCATATTGGCTCCTACATATCCTACGAAGATCATTATCGGTCAAACCGCACAACAACATACGTTGTTCCCTTTGTCATCGGTATGTTATTTGCCCGAGATTCGATCGTCGGTATCATCATACCTAGTTGAATCTCGTTACCAGCAAGTCTCTTTACTCGTTCCGTAATGCATCATCCCGTAACTAACTCATTAGTCACATAGCGTGCAAGGCTTATAATGATGAGCATTACCGAGAGGGCCCAAAGATACCTCTCCGATACACGAGTGACAAATCCTAATCTCGATCTATGCCAACCCAACAAACACCTTCGGAGACACCTATAGAGCATCTTTATAATCACCCAGTTACGTTGTGATGTTTGATAGCACACAAGGTGTTCCTCCGGTATTCGGGAGCTGCATAATCTCATAGTCAGAGGAACATGTATAAGTCATCAAGAAAGTAGTAGCAATAAAACTATGCTAAGCTAACGGATGGGTCTTGTCCATCACATCATTCTCTAATGATGTGATCCCATTCATCAAATGACAACACATGTCTATGGTCAGAAAACACAACCATATTTGATTAACAAGCAAGTCAAGTAGAGGCATACTAGGGACACTTTGTTTTGTTTATGTATTCATACATGTACTAAGTTTCCGGTTAATACAATTCTAGCATGAATAATAAACATTTATCATGATATAAAGAAATATAAATAACAACTTTATTATTGCCTCTAGGGCATATTTCCTTCAGGTACAAATACCATGGCACGTCAAAAGATTTTGAAAATATAAATAAATAAATGGAGTGAACTTTAAATTGAGACTTTATAAATCAACACATGTAGTGATAATATGATACTATTGTATGATATTATGTACTACACGTGCGGAAATTCATTTTGGCTCTAGGGAGCACATGCTCCTGCATTCCAAAAATGGATTTTACAAAAGTTAAAAAAAGATGTGTTCATTGTCACACCCAAGTGGTACATGCAAATTTTCAGGGGAAAAACTTAAGCATTTTGACCTGCGCAAAAAAAAAAGAATCGAACACCGAATGTTACCTCCAAATGTTTGACTTATTTTGTTGTTTTTACCGGGGAAGCACTACTATCTCATATGGCATGAAAATTGTCAAGCACGTGATACTAGTTTATGATACTCTTCACTGTGATAAGTCTAACATATATGTTGTATGAATATACACTTGGTGCTTTGATTGTACATTTTGCAAAAGATTCTGATTTATTATAAAAGTTCATCAGAAGTACACAACACCTCAAACACAATAAAAAAATATGTCAAGGTCTCTAGACCACCAAAAGACCACTACCGCCGCCAAAATGGTCCGTCGACTTGTATCTGTCGCCACTCCCCTACCGAAACAGGTTTGACCTTGTCGATGACAGCCAGAAAGTCTTCGTGCACTTGTCCCTAAGGACCAGCGCCCTGGAGCCACAGTCGTCGTCGTTGAACCCACAAATAGATACGAACCAACTAACACCAAATCTTGCCGTTGTGCAAGCTTGATGAGAAATCCTAACCTCGCCATTCTAAGAAGACATCATGAATCCACGCCAGAGCTCCGTCATACATCTAGATGGACAAACTCGAGGACGATTGAATCTTGGAAGACAAACACACAAAAGAAACGTCGTCATCTTCCGGAGGGCCACGTTTGCGAGGACTAAAAAACCCCTAACCTAAACTACTAGCCGGAGCGAAGACACCCATATCCCCCTCCCCATCACCGGCCGATGGAGCGGCAGGTAGAGGAGAGGCAAACCCACAGTCTCGCCGGTTAAGTCTGAAGGGGAGAGTTTGCCCTAGTCATAGATAATTTTTTTAGGAGAGAAAAGGTCTATCTTGACCGCATGATATTATATTAGACGCGTCTAGCCAGCGCACGGCCGCCCGGGATGCTTAGCGAGCGGCCTGCCACTTTAGGTAATTTCTTGTCTCCCCTTCTAATTAAAATAATTAAAATAGTAAGTAGTCCCTTTTCCTGTTAAGTATTAAATGTCAGCATATGCATCTTCTCCTGTGCATGTATATGCATGTGCATGTGTTTGTTCACATTTATTTTGTGATTTTAAAATTTTAAAAAGGCATAACTTTCAATACGCGTGTCGAAATTCAGATCCGTTTTCACCGTTGAAACCCTCGCGACGTAGTCTTCAAAAGTAGATCCCACATGGGGATGTTTCGACGAATTAGTCTTCCTGCCAACTAAACAACAATATTTGTGCAACTAGACTACATGCCGCGCCAACTGAGCATATGGGTGTGCCAATAGTCTTTCTGTCAACTAAACATCAATGTGTGTGTGTGTGTAACTAGACTACATTGCCGCATCAACTGAGCATATGTGGGTGCCAATAGTCCTGCCAACTAAACATCAATGTGTGTGCAACTAGACTAAATTACAAGCCAACTAAGCATATGTGTGTCCAACTAGTCTTCCTGCCAACTGAACATCAATGTGTGTGCAACTAGACTACATTACAAATCAATTAAACATCAATGTCTGTGCAACTAGACTAGGGACAAGGCTTGCAATCCACTACTAGATAGTTGGTCGGGATAGTAGACTAGTTGCATATTAAGTTCTTATGGTTGGTAGGTTGCAACCTCATATGAAGTTAGATCATGTAGCTCCAAAGTTGGTTTTACGAAAAGTTGCACCATGTAGTACTAAAGTTGCACAATGCAGTACTTTAGTTGCACCATATAGCATTAAAGTTGGCATAAAAAAATTCGTCGAAACATACCCATGCGGGATCTAGTTTCGAACATCTCGTCACGATGAATCCCACGGTGAAAACGGATCTGAATTCCGACGTGTGGTTTAAAAGATATGACTTTTAAAAAAACTAAAATGCCAAAATAAATGTGAGTAACACACATGTGAGTAACAAGCCGGCCGCCCGTTCCTACGAAAAAGTGCGCATGCAGTTAATAATATGAACAAGAAACGATTTTTTGTGGTGACGAAAACCATCCATGCCCCCTTGTAGTCCGGAGTATATGCGTAGAAAAAAAAAGAAACTTTAGCAGCCAGACGGTGACCAATTAACGAACGGCACCACATAACTGGTCTACTCGGACGTATCCAGATTGAAAGCACATGTTGACCATCAGACTCATGTCGCGCGCGCTTGTGCTCGGATCTCTACCAACCACCAACCTTCCTAGCAGCGCCCGTAGGCCCGCGCGATCAGGACCCATCCAACGCCCACCCCGCCACGCCGCTTCCCGCATCCACCTATATATTCCCCGCCCACCAAATACCAACTCCATTCACCAAACTAAGCAGCAAAGCAAGCTCCTCTGCTTCTTCTTGCTCTCCGGCAGCAAAGCTACATAGCTCCACTTCATTAAGCCAAGCCTTCTTTGTTTCTCCCACCTTTTTTCCACTCGTAGTTAAGGGTTAAACTACCTAAAAGGAATGGGCAGCTTGGGCACCAACGCCACGTCCTTCTCCGCCTTTCCCGACGACAAGGCGGCGTTCGAGCCGCTCAATCCCGAAGATGTCCGTGCATACCTCCACAAGGCCGTCGACTTCATCTCCGACTACTACACCAACATCGAGTCCATGCCTGTTCTTCCTAACGTGAAGCCAGGATACCTGCAAGATGAACTCAGCGCGTCCCCACCGACCTACTCTGCGCCATTCGACGTCACCATGAAGGAGCTCAGGACCTCTGTCGTCCCTGGCATGACGCACTGGGCTAGCCCCAACTTCTTCGCCTTCTTCCCCTCCACCAACAGCGCCGCTGCCATCGCCGGCGACCTCATCGCATCAGCCATGAACACCGTTGGATTCACGTGGCAGGCCTCACCTGCAGCCACCGAGATGGAGGTCCTTGCTCTTGACTGGCTTGCGCAGCTCCTGCGCCTACCCACCACCTTCATGAATCGCACCAGCACTGGCCGTGGCACCGGCGGTGGCGTCATCCTCGGCACGACGAGTGAGGCAATGCTCGTCACGCTAGTCGCCGCCCGTGATGCAGCGCTGCGCCGAAGCGGCTCGGTCGGCGTGTCTGACATCCCACGCTTGGCTGTGTACGCTGCAGACCAGACACACTCCACGTTCTTCAAGGCGTGTCGCCTCGCAGGCTTCGACCCCGCCAACATCCGCTCCATCCCTACCGGGCCGGAAACCAATTATGGGCTCGACCCGACAAAGCTTCTCGAGGTCATGCAAGCCGATGTCGACGCTGGTCTTGTGCCAACATATGTGTGCGCGACTGTGGGCACCACGTCTTCAAACGCCGTTGACCCGGTGGGCGACGTTGCCGACGTTGCCGCCATGTTCAATGCATGGGTCCACGTCGATGCTGCCTACGCTGGCAGCGCATGTATCTGCCCGGAGTTTCACCACCATCTCGATGGCGTCGAGCGTGTGGACTCCATTAGCATGAGCCCACACAAATGGCTTCTCACATGCCTTGACTGCACATGTCTCTACGTCCGTGATGCTCACCGACTGAGCGACTCACTGGAGACTAATCCGGAGTACCTCAAGAACGATGCTACCGAGTCCGGCGAGGTCACCGATCTTAAGGACATGCAGGTCGGCGTCGGTCGGCGCTTCCGTGGGCTCAAGCTTTGGATGGTCATGCGCACCTATGGTACCGCGAAGCTCCAAGAGCACATCCGTAGTGATGTTGCCATGGCCAAGATGTTCGAAGATTTCGTCCGTTCCGATGACAGGTTTGAGGTGGTCGTACCGAGGAACTTTGCTCTTGTGTGCTTTCGGATCAAGGCAAGTGGAGCCATGACGGAGAAGGATGCTGACGAGACCAACCGCGTGCTAATGGAGAATCTGAACAAAACTGGAAAGGCTTATCTTGCACACACGGTGGTCGGTGACAAGTTCGTGCTGCGGTTCGCCGTTGGGTCGTCGTTGCAGGAGGAGAGGCATGTGAGAAGTGCTTGGGATCTCATCAAGAAGACTACGAGCAGTATCATGGATTAAGTGGACGGACCTATGGGTGCCAAAAGTTCTAGGAGCTACACAAAGCCCAATATTTATGATAATTTTTCTTTCTTTTCTTTTTCTTCGATACAGATTATTTATTTGGACATGTGGTTCTTATTCCGACCGAGCGTATATATATAATAGGCCGATATCAAGGCTGTAAAAGGTAAAATGGCTTATATTGAATGAACACAAGATACTTTTTTATTTGTCACCGAGCTCTGCTAGCGAGTGACGAATCCTTGCCCGTGCATCTCAATCAATCAAGAAATGGATATGGATGTATCCATTTCGTAATAAGTTATTCGGGTCAAAAGGAGTATGTTGCACTCCGTTGGTTTCTACTCCCTTCATTTGAAATTACTTGTCTTAAAAATAAATGTATATAGAACTAAAATACGACTAGATACATCCATTGTGCGACATGTAATTCCGAACGGAGGGAGTAGGTTTCGAGATGGCAGACCGAAGCTGGTCACCGTGTGTTCCTAACTTCCCATTAATTAATTGGTCCTATCTAACTGCCATACCATCTGTCTGAATTAATGATGCTTGCACCGCAGCATTAACACAGGAAAACACAGGGTCAAAGATTTGGCAAGGACGTAATAAATAATTAACTGATCGATTTAATTTGCGTCCAACTTCGATGCGGATTTGCAAAGGAGGAACGATCGACCTGTGTAATTTCATGTTTGAGTATGAGCGTGGCTTAATTAGGGCATCTCCAACGCAGGAGCGCTTAAGTTCCTAGAGGCAATATTTTGTACACGTTTTCTAAGCGTCCGACTCCTTGACGTCTAGGGTCCACTCGAAAAGTATCAAAACAGCTTGGATTTTTCCTGGAGCCCACACATCAGAGCATCTACACCCACCGCTGGCCGCATGGGGAAGTAGCAGCCCTACTAGTACTCCCACTTGTATGCAACCAGTCCCCCATCCGCGGTCCATCTAAATTATACAACAAATGATTTTTCTTCATGCTTGAGCTATGCAATATATTGGTACTGGCGATCTAGAGTAACTCTAACAAAGTTGTTACATCGGCCCGACAGATATAATAAACGACAGCTTAACAATCTTGGTAAAATGGATGGTCTAGTAGAGCCGTCATCCTAATTTGGATCACTATAATTTATTGAGACCGTTTTGAATTGAACCTGTGATGGACGAGATCGGAGATCCTAGGGATCCCTTTTTGAGATTCGGCCATGGGTCAAACACTTTAGATCATTTCAGAGATAGAGGCTTTCTTTATTCAGGTTCAGGCCAACGAGGAGGTGTAACACCCTATGCCATGCATGTGTTCTCGGGGAGTTGTGTGTATCCTCTTCCTCGGCATGGCTCTGGTCTTCGGGGCCCTACCCTGCTATCTTTGAAAGCAAGTTGAGACTATTGATGATGCCGCGGAGGGTTGATTTGGACGTCAGCACAACACAAGCACGCTCCCTCGGGTACGATCGAAGAGTGTCGACGTGTGGGCTTTGCTTGACGAGTGACGACTCGTGCCACCTGCCAAATTATGGGCTGATTTGCCTCTCTAGGTGTCATCTTACAATTACTAGAAGAACACCCGTGCGTTGCAACGGGGCCACATTAGCTTTAAGAGTTCAATATCAATTATGTTAATATTACATTTAATATTCTCATAGATATCAAGTGACATTGACGACCTTTTTACCATCAAATTCTCACACACACTCTCTCCCTCCCTCCTCCTCACTCTCTCTCCCCCTCTCCTTCTCTCTCTCTCTCTAACACACACACATATCCATCTTATTGGGTACGGGACCATAATCCATCTATTTCACACGCACACGCGCTAGTGCATAACAATATGGATTATAAAACAGGTTCAAGGTAGTAACAAGGATTCTTCTCTTGCATTAATAAACAAATGTTCTGCACTGTAGACAAGATAACCAATTCCCAAAGTGCATCAGAGCATCACAGAACATTACTGGCAAGATAAATGCACGACGATACACCCGACTCATTTAATTAATATAATTAAATTATCAGTAAATTAGTCACCAAACTGCTCGGATGAACCGGAACAGAGCCAACATATATCATCCTAGACAAACGCAACATCAACCATTTACCTTGGTACTTTAGGGACCGACAGGAGGATGCATGTAGAAGCGCTTCTTGCCTGCGAATCCACAGTCAGAGAGAGAAATTGGAACCCATTCCCATCACCAACTGATAAAGAAAGCATGTAAGAAAATTGATATCGGGCCAACTTGGATCTTCGGTGATTGTCCGCCGGTATGGAGAATTTAGGAGGGTGGGTGCAGGGAGTGGCCTTGTGGATGATGGATGGAGGCGCGGAGGGATGTGGTCACCGGAAGGTCGAAAGCGGAGAGGGTCGGGCACGTTAGGTGGAGCCGGTGGTGCGCGACAACCGGAGGCGGCCCAATCGTGGGCGGGGAACCGACGATAGCCTCGGCCCATCTCTCGACGCAGCGAAGATAGAGAGGGAGGCACTGCCGGTGCTCGAGGCCGCCGCTCGGCACCATCTACATCGAGGGGAAAGAGAGGCGAGAAAGCGACAGGGTGATGCGGGGCTAGGGATTGCGGAGGAGGGTGGGGGTGTGCGATTTGAATGGATGGTTCTGCCCACCGTTTTCTTGTACGTGGCGGTGGAGACGGCGGCGTTCAACCATGCAGGCGAGGCATGGGTCGAGCCGGGCACACGGCGAGGAGCAGTAGCAGAGGCGGGGGCGATTTTTTGCTACTGAGATGCAGGGTGTGGGATTGATCGTTCATGTTCTCTTTTCCTTTTTAACGGGAGATGGATGTGATTTTTTCACGAGGGGAGAGATGTGACCACGTACAGATTCCATAATAAATTAATTAGGTCCATAACGGGATTTCTTTACAATGCGTTAAGATTTACGTGTTAGTTTTCTTAATAAAGAAATGCACTGATTTAGGGATCGATTGATTCGGGTAAGGAAAGATAGATTCGTGATCTTTTGTATGTTAGGAAATTAGTGGTTTGCAAGGAAAGAGTGGAGAGAAAAAGAACCAATGCGACCACGTATAGATTCCATAATAAATTAATTAGGTCCATAACGGGATTTGTTTGCAATGCGTTAAGATTTACGTGTTAGTTTTCTTAATAAAGAAATGCACTGATGTAGGGCGCGATTGGTTCGGGTAAGGAAAGATAGATTCGTGATATTTTGTATGTTAGGAAATTATTGGTTTGCAAGGAAAGAGTGAAGAGAAAAAGAACCAGTATGAGGGGGTGGTGGGAGGTGGGACGAATAAAAACCAGATGAAATTGGGAGGTGGGAGGGGGCGAGTAAAAACCGACGAAAAAAACCAATGAAATTGGGAGGTGGGAGAGAGGATGAAAAAAACCCAGGGGAGGTGGGAGGAGGACAAAAATAAACCGTACGAGGCTACCAACTGCTCCATTAGGAGTAGAGATTGTTTGTGAAAATAACATGCGACGACAACTTAGCGAGCAGATCCCCTTAAAAAAGACATAGCGAGCAGATTCCCTTAAAACTGGTAGAAATGGATACGATTGATGACATTGATAAATAGTGGTGAATGTTGGCATAATTTACTATCATCATGCATGGAAACGAATCATCAAGAAAAAGAATACTTCCTATTACTACACTCATAGGAAGCTTCCTAATCTCTGCTACCAAACAGTTTCTGCCCAAACAAGGAAGGAAAGTTATGGACGTGATTCGAAAGGAAACAAACGTTATGAAGATTAATTAATTTAGATTTGATCTTTAGAGATTGATTGTGATTGATTCTTTTACATAAAGACATTAATAAATAATTTGCGTCAGTATGGAAAGTTCTGATCCGTTCAGTTTTTTTCGTTGTGTGAGAGGGTGAAGTGAAAATAAACCGATGAAGTGGGGGAGGCGACGAAAAAAATCTACGACAGTTAACCTACAAAAAAAACCGGACAAAAGTGGTGGGACGAAAATTGACCGGCGAAGACTACCAACTGCTCCATTAGGAGTAGAGATTGGTTGGTTCGATTTTTTTTTGCGTGGAGGGAACTACCTGGGAGGTGGGAGGGAGTACGAAAATAAACCGTCTCGGCTGAGCGGGAGGTGGGAGCAAGTACCAAAGAAGTACCAAAAAAGACCGGGTGAGGTGGGACGAAAATAAAACCCGGAACGCGACCTACCAACTGAGACATTAGGAGTAGAGATGCTGGGGTCACATGCTTTCGGATGAGATGCCCCCACCGCCCATGAGGGGCCACCAGGAGACGGCCTTGCTCGGGGCTAGCTACCCGAGGAGGGTCTAATTTCCCTTACACGGGGATGATTCACAAGGCAGCGATGCTACATCTACAAGGGTTTTACAGGAGTTTTACAGGCTAGGCTGAGGTGGGGGGTGTTGATTGGTTGTTAAGATGAAGCGGGCCCCACCCTAAAAATCAGGGGGGAGAGATTAGTGAGAGGAGAGGGTTAGTCCATTAATTCTTGTAAGAGTTCTCCGTACGTCTAGCATTTTTGTTCACAAGGTGCCTGGGCATCCCGAGCACCCCTCTGCCAAGGACC
The DNA here is from genome assembly GCF_018294505.1 of Triticum aestivum. Classification (NCBI taxonomy): domain Eukaryota; kingdom Viridiplantae; phylum Streptophyta; class Magnoliopsida; order Poales; family Poaceae; genus Triticum; species Triticum aestivum. Next base: position 750,476,350 of record NC_057798.1, on the reverse strand, counting down.
CCCTTGGGAGCGCTCGGTCCTAAGGCCAACTCCATCGCGCGATCCCAAACGGACGTCCGTTTTGTCCGGATTCTGTCCGTTTGGGTAGGGGTTTGGGGCCGTGTCCGGACGTGTCCTGGGATGTGGTGGTCGTGCGCCCAGCGCACGGCCGCATCCATTTGCCCCATCCTGTCCGCGTCCACTTAAAAAACTAAAAGCAGCATTTCAAATGCCAAGCCGTAGGTCAGGCCAGCGGTCCCGGTTCATCACGCCGGCAACAGAGCCAGCGGCCTACACGTCCATCGCCGGCATCAGCCAGCGGCCGGTGTCGTGGTTCTAAGTCTGACAGTAGAATGGGGGTAGGTAAGGAGAGGCAAGATCCTAGCTATGGAGTAGTTGTACACACAAGTGTTTACGAGTTCAGGCCCTTCTCGGAGGAAGTAATAGCCCTACGTCTCGGAGCCCGGAGGCGGTCGACTGGTTTATGTGTATATGAGTTACAGGGGTGCGAACCCTTTACACTGAGGAGGGGGGTGGCTTATATAGAGTTCGCCAGACCCCTCCGGCCCTCAGTTATGTAGGGTTTAAAGTACATTAAGATAGGGGGTTACTGGTAACGCCCTCATAAAGTGCCATGAAGACTATTAAAGCTACTTAATGACAGACTGTTGCGTGCTGAGTGACTTTAGGTCTCCTGGCCGTCGAGTGGTTAGCTTCATGGTCGAGTGGCTATCTTCATCGTCGAGTGTCCTTGAGTTCATCAAGTGAAGTCCCTCTTGGTCGACTGGAAGGTAGCTTCTTCTAAGGATGTCCTTGGGTAGGGTATCCTGGATAGGTCCATGACCCTACCCTAGGTATATGACTTCATCATTAGCCCCCGAATGGATCGAGGTTCGAGTGAGGAAGGGGTTGATAATTTTCTCCGACCTATTTCCCGTGCCCTGATTATGTTGTATCCTGGATCAGCGATTTTTCTTTTTTGATGTTGGCATTAACTTTTCTTTCAGTCGCCTTGATCCATTCCTTTCTTCTGTCGAGTGAACTTTTGAACTTAGTGAACTTTCGAGCGACGGATTGCAGGAAATCTATCGCCTGACAGATTGATCTGCCGTTAGCGGATTTTGTGGGATCCGAATTTTGGGAAGCGCGCGAAGCGGGGCAGACCGCGGTACTCGGATAGGATAAGGCGTGGACGCCTTGATTTCCGCACCGCCTTTTTCGCCACATATCATGCGTGCGCGAATGTTCCGGGATGTGACAGGACCGCCGGGCCTACTTGTCAGCCACTCGGAAGCGTCCTTATATAAAGCGCCGGGCGAGGGTTTTTTGAACAGTGCCTTCTCATTCTCCTCTCTGCCCTCTTTGCCTCCGTCCGCTGTGCATGCTCTCGCCTCCGCCTATCCACTCCTCACGTGCTTCGCTGGTGACAATGGTGAAGGAGAAGACGGCGGCCTTGGAGCACGCGAAGAAGGCGATGGCGACGGGGAAAGCGAAGGGGAGAGCGTCCAGTCGGGCGGATCTTCGTCAAGGTCCCGCCTGCCAAAAGGTTAGGTCCAAGGGGATTGGATCCGTTCGACCATCACCGAGACGGATCTCAATGACCTGGCCAACGAGGGTCTGATCCCCCACGGGTCAGCAAGGCTTCTGGGGACCGAGTGTCAACCGCAGCCGCAGGAGGGTGAGTGTGTTCTCCTAGCCACTCATGTAGACCGTGGATTCTCTCTGCCGCCGAGTGTTTTCTTTCGAGGGTTTCTGAACTTCTTTGGGGCGCAACTCCACCATTCACTCCCAATTCCATTGCCTATCTTGCTGCTTTCGTGTCTATGTGCGAGAACTTCCTGGGTTGTCGACCACACTGGGGTCTCTTTAAGAACATATTCACCTGTCGCTCAAAGACGGTGAAAAAGGCGAGTCCGGATGATGAGAGGACTAAGGTTATCCAGATGTGCGGGGGTCTTGGGATTCAGATGAGGAATAAGACTACTTTTCTGGCCATGACCCTTCCTGAGTCGGTCAGAGGGTGGCAGTCGACTTGGTTCTACTGCCAAGACGAGTCGACACCGGGGCAGTCGACTGGTCTCCCTCCGTTCTCCATGGACCGAGTGGACAAACCCTCTTCTCTGAAGGTGCTCCCTGAGGAGAAAGCTCAGGTAAAAATGTTGATGGAGCGCGTAGTCCAACTCGTTTGGGACGGAGTGACGGGTATGGATCTTCTGGAGGTCTTACTTAGACGGCGCATCCAACCGCTTCAGTACCGAGGCCACCCGATGTGGCTGTACTGTAGTACCGAAGACACCACTCGGGTCCATCCAGAAGCGGTCGACGACGCCACACTGGAGAGGTGGGTGACCGCAATCACAGGGAATAAGGACAACCCTCGAGGGGCTAGGAGGATCCCACCACTCGACTGTACCTCCTCGCTCGGAAAGACGCTTGAAGCTTGTCCATGATCCCGCGGCCGAGCGTGGTAAGGGGGTCGCAACCATCACGTAGTCGACCAAGCGCCCTCGGACTACTTCTCTGGTGCCGACTGAGAAAGCTCCGAAGCAATCTCGAGTGGCGCCGTCGAAGTCGGTGAAGGTCTTGCCGAAGATGAAGATGGTGATCCCCACTATCTCAGGGTAATGGTGTAGCTTGAGTTTGTCTGTTCCACATGAACTTATTCTTGGTCGACTCATGAGCTAATCGACTGACTTCTGGAACTGCAGTGCTGCTACTTCTGATACCTCGGTCAGAGCTGAAGATCAGGAAATGGAGGATGTTGTTACTTCGAAACCTGGTATGACTCTTGTAGTTCCGTCTTCAGTCGATTGGCTTCTTGTCTCTAATTTTGATTCTTTTTCTGCAGCTTCATCTAACGTCGTTATTGACCTTCCCGACGACGACGACGAGGAACCACTGAGGCAGAGAAGGAATAAGAAAGCGTCTACTGGCAAGGCGACTTAGGACATGCCAGCACCCGAGACATTGGTCGTGGAGGGAGACAATGTCACTCGGCCTACCGTAACCTTTGCGGTGCCGTTGACGAGTGCTCGTCCTTCATCGTCGAGTGCTGCTCAACCCTCGCTTTTCTCAGCCTACCACGTCCCAGAAGACCAAGCTAGTGCTGCTAAAGAAGCAATACGCCAAGCGGGGGTCATGATGGAGCAAGTGAAGGCAATCCGAGAAGCCAGCCAGGCAGCCTATGATGCTAGTTCAGCTCTTCAGAGTAATGTTCAGGTCAGTCGGTCACTGCCTGATCTGTTAGGATATGATATCTGAAAACTCTTCTTTCTGAAATTCCCAGAGTTTGTCCTACACCCACTGGGTGTGTCGATTGAAATTCCGGGTTAGTGGGGGCACGCTGAGTGCACCCACTGGGTGTAGTCCCCAAGGCTATGGTGGACTACTGGCAGTCGACCATAGTCTTTATGTCTTAAGTTTTTTCCTTACTCGACTAGGTCGAATAGATTCATAGACCGGTGGGGGCACGCTGAGTGCACCCACTGGGTGTAGTCCCCGAGACTGTGGTCGACTGCTGGCAGTCGACTATAGTCTGAAGAACACATCCCATTTTTTTTGTTGGTTGACTGGTCGACTCTAACTGATGAAACTAGTGGGGGCACGCTGAGTGCACCCACTGGGTGTAGTCCCCGAGATTATGGTCGAATGTTTGTATTCGGCCGTAGTCTTAGAAACGCTATGATTTTTCCTTAGTCACTGGGAAGTGAATTGTCTTTGACATCTATCGATTGGTTCTTCGTAGAAATCCTACGACCTTGCGGCTCGTTATACTGAGTTGGAGAACAAACACATCCAGCTCGAGCTTGATCTGAAACTGACCCAAGAGAAACTAACGAAGGCGAAGGAGGAAGCTAAAGGTATGTTTGGTGAGGCCTTCGACGACTGCCTTTTCCTCTCATTTGTTTCAGAGTCTGATCTCACTGTAACTTTGCAGACAAAGTGAGGGATGCCCTGAAGAAGAAAGACCTTGACTTGGCTGAGATGCAGAAAGCGGCTTTAGAGAACACCAAGCTCGCAGATGAGAAGCTGGCTTCAGTCACCAAGCTTGAAGAAGAAAACACCAATCTGAAAGCTGCTCTTGATGCTGCCAACAAGGAGGTCAGTCGACTGAAAAGTGACAAGATTGCCCTGAATGAAAAGGCCAGTGAGTTGGTGGGAAAGAAGAACGATCTGGAGGGTTATCTGGGTGGACTCGCCAAGAAGCTATTCCTCATGCTTGAAGGTAATCTTTTGTATCAAACAGACATTTTAACTATGATCTTCGACTGTTGTCTTGACTCGGTGGTTGTGCTTGCAGAATTTTGCCAGAACTTTGAAGAGGAGACTGGTCGACTGGAAATAAACCCGGATCCCATCAACTCTTCCGTGAAAGATGAAGTTGCCATGAACGTGCTCCGGCTTGAATCTCGCGTTGCTGCTGTCGTCGACTATCTCGCAAGGCTGAAGGTCGCAACTTCTCACATCGACACAACACTCTAGCCAAGGAAGATGCTCCAGAACGACCTCGAGTCTCTGATGACTCGACTGAACGAGGTCCCAAGTCGAGTGCAGGAATGGAATAAGTCTTCTGCCAGGTGTGGTGCGGATGTGGCTCTGTCTCTGGTCCGCGTTCACTGCAAGGATGCACGAGAGGACAAGCTGGTGTCCCTTAGGGTGGCTAACACCAAGAAGCACGATTTCCGATCTTTCATGGAGACCTTCATCGCCGCTGCCACTCAGATTGCAGATGGAATCGACCTGGATGAGTTCGTTGCACCTTCCAGCCCTCCATAGGAGGGGTAAAAAACTTCTGAGCTTGATACTTTAAATTTGCCTCGGTATGCCGAGTGAGTTTTGTAACCGACAAACCTTAATAGGCTTAGCGCCTGAGCACTTTCGGTTCCGTTAGGTGTTATCCGAACTTGGATTCGACGTTGAATATGTTTGCATTTGGTTTGAGGTGTCTTTTGCAGGTTAAAGCGAGGTGCTCATTGCAATCGACTTGTTCCCCAATACACTTAGGCGAGCACTGGGCTGTAGCTAAGCCCCCGAGTGGGAGGTCTGCTCTCCACTCGGTAGGATTTTTCAAAAGCTTAGGCGAGCACTGGGCTGTAGCTAAGCCCCCGAGTGGGAGGTTTGCTCTCCACTCGGTAGGATTTTCAAAAACTTAGGCGAGCACTGGGCTGCAGCTAAGCCTCCGAGTGAGAGGTCTGCTCTCCACTCGGTAGGATTTTTCAAAAGCTTAGGCGAGCACTGGGCTGCAGCTAAGCCCCCGAGTAGGAGGTTTGCTCTCCACTCGGTAGGATTTTCAAAAACTTATGCGAGCACTGGGTTGCAGCTAAGCCCCCGAGTGGGAGGTCCGCTCTCCACTCGGTAGGATTTTCAAAAACTTAGGCGAGCACTGGGCTGCAGCTAAGCCCCCGAGTGGGAGGTCTGCTCTTCACTCGGTAGGATTTTCAAGGCGTACCTCTGGAGAAGGAGGTAGCAGTCGACCTGCACCTCGTCCTCCTTGCAGAGCGCATGTTGTATTTGTGGCGTAGCTCGGAAGGAGAGGGTAGCAGTCGACCTGCACCTCGTCCTCCTCGCAGAGCGCACGTTGTATTTGTGGCGTAGCTCGGAAGGAGAGGGTAGCAGTCGACCTGCACCTCGTCATCCTTGCAGAGCGCACATTGTATTTAATACTTAGGCGAGTACTTGGACTGCAGCTAAGCCTCCGAGTGGAAGGCTGGCTTTCCACTTGGTAGGATTTTCAAAAACTTAGGCGAGTACTTGGACTGCAGCTAAGCCTCCGAGTGGAAGGTTGGCTTTCCACTCGGTAGGATTTTCAAAAACTTAGGCGAGTACTTGGACTGCAGCTAAGCCTCCGAGTGGAAGGCTGGCTTACCACTCGGTAAGATTTTCAAAAACTTAGGCGAGTACTTGGACTGCAGCTAAGCCTCCGAGTGGAAGGCTGGCTTACCACTCGGTAGGATTTTGTTTAACTTAGGCGAAACGGATTTCGCAGCTAAGCCTTCGAGTGGGAGGCTGGCTCACCACTCGGTTAGGATTTTTTTACAGACTTAGGCGAATCAGATTCGCAGCCAAGCCACCCACTGGGGGATTGCTTTATGTGGACAAAAGTAATAACAATTACTGGGAAAATTATAAAGCTCTTGTCTTTGATAAATAAACTACAGAAGTACTTTTATTACAACTCATCCGAGTGAATACTTAAGTGTAAAAGGGGCGGAGAAGCTCCGCGTTCCAAGCTCGGGGCTCGTCGATCTGATGCTCGACATTGTAAAGACGGTATGCTCCATTGTGGAGAACCTTGGTGACGATGAAGGGACCTTCCCAAGAAGGAGCAAGCTTGTGTGGCTTCTGCTGATCCACTCGGAGAACCAAATCTCCTTCCTGGAAGGCTCGACTCTTCACGTTTTTGGCGTGGAAGCGACGCAAGTCTTGTTGATAAATGGTCGATCGGATCAGAGCCATCTCCCTTTCTTCCTCTAAAAGGTCGACTGCATCCTGCCGTGCTTGTTCTGCTTCAGCTTCGGTGTAGAGCTCGACCCGAGGAGCATTGTGGAGAAGGTCACTCGGCAAGACTGCTTCAGCTCCGTAGACCAAGAAGAACGGAGTTCTTCCAGTCGACCGGTTAGGCGTGGTCCTTAACCCCCAAAGCACCGAGGGAAGTTCGTCGACCCATGCACCAGCCGCATGCTTGAGATCACGCATCAAACGGGGTTTCAACCCTTTGAGAATCAAGCCGTTGGCTCGCTCTGCCTGTCCATTCGACTGTGGATGGGCGACTGAAGCATAGTCGACTCGTGTGCCTTGAGACGTGCAGAAAGCTCTGAATTCTTCGGAATCGAAGTTTGACCCGTTGTCGGTGATGATGCTGTGCGGGACTCCATATCTGAATATCAATTCTCTGATAAAGCTGACAGCAGTACCGGCATCGAGGTTCTTGATGGGTTTGGCCTCAATCCACTTGGTGAACTTGTCGACTGCTACCAGCACATGGGTGAAACCGCTTCTGCCTGTTCTCAAAGGGCCGACCATATCCAACCCCCATACTGCAAAGGGCCAAACGAGTGGTATGGTCTTTAAAGCTGAGGCGGGCTTGTGTGACATATTGGAGTAAAATTGACATCCCTCACACTTGTCGACTATCTCCTTCGCCATTTCATTCGCTCTTGACCAATAAAATCCGGCTCGGTATGCTTTGGCCACAATGGTCCGGGAAGATGCATGATGGCCACAGGTCCCTGAGTGGATGTCATCAAGGATTATTCGACCTTCCTCCGGCGTTATGCATTTCTGACCAACTCCAGTCGCGCTTTCTCTGTACAGCTGCCCCCTTATCACAGTAAAGGCTTTAGATCGGCGGCCTCTTCTTCGTCCTCCGGGAGCTCTTTCCTCAAGATATACGCGATATACAGTACTGTCCAATCGGGAGTGATCACTAAAGCTTCCATGATCAGGTCGACCACTGCTGGGACTTCAACCTCAGTCGGATCCGTAACACTCTTAGGTTGCGGAGCTTCGTCGGTAAAAGGATCTTCTATGACTGATGGAGTATGGATATGCTCCAAGAACACATCACTGGGGATGGCTTCTCTCTTGGATCCTATCTTCGCCAAATCATCAGCCGCTTGATTTTTCAGTCGGGGTATATGGTGGAGCTCTAACCCTTCGAATTTCTTTTCGAGCTTCCTCACTGCATTGCAGTATCCAGTCATGGCTGGGCTTCTAACGTCCCACTCCTTCATCACCTGATTGACCACCAAATCCGAGTCGCCATAAACCATAAGGCGACGGACACCGAGTGAAATGGCCATGTGCAACCCATACAAAAGTGCTTCATATTCTGCTTCATTGTTGGAGGAATCAAAGTGGATTGGAGCACATATCTGAGCTTATCTCCTCGGGGGGAAACCAAAACTAACCCCAGCACCAGAACCATTTAACATCTTAGAGCCATCAAAGAACATGGTCCAATGCTCCGAGTGAACTTGAGTCGGCTGCTGTTGCTCAATCCACTCGGCAAGGAAATCTGCTATAGCCTGGGACTTAATGGCTTTCTTTGCCTCAAATTTGATATCAAGGGGAAGGAGTTCAATCGCCCATTTAGCCACTCGACCAGTTGCATCTCTGTTGTACAGAATCTCTGACAATGGTGCGTCGCTGACGACTGTAATGTCATGATCAGAGAAATAATGAGCAACCTTCTTCATGGTCATGTAGATCCCATATACGAGCTTCTGATAATGAGGATATCTTTGCTTCGATGGGGTCAAAACTTCAGAGAGATAATACACTGGGCGCTGAACTTTGAAGGTTTTCCCTTCCTCTTCCCGCTCGACCGTAAGTACTGTACTGACGACCTGTCCTGTGGCTGCAATGTAAAGCAACAGAGGCTCTTTGCTGATTGGAGCAGCAAGCACCGACTGGGTGGAGAGCAGAGCTTTTAGCTCGACAAACGCTGCATCAGCTTCTGTAGTCCACTCGAACTTGTCTGCCTTCTTCATCAGTCGGTACAAGGGCAACGCCTTTTCACCGAGGCGAGAGATGAATTGACTTAACGCGGCCAAGCATCCAGTAAGCTTCTGGACATCGTGCACACGCACAGGGCGTTTCATTCGGAGTATGGTGCCAACTTTTTCTGGGTTAGCATCGATTCCTCGTTCTGAAACGAGAAAACCGAGTAACTTTCCGCCAGGTACTCCGAATGTGCACTTTGATGGATTAAGCTTGATATCATATCTCCTGAGATTGGCAAATGTTTCAGCTAGGTCAGTCAACAGGTCGGAACCCTTTCGTGACTTGACCATGATATCATCCATGTACGCTTCCACATTCCGACTGATTTGAGTGAGTAAACACTTTTGAATCATTCTCATGAACGTGGCTCCGGCATTCTTGAGACCGAATGGCATGGTGATATAGCAGAAGCACCCGAATGGAGTGATGAAAGCTGTTTTGATTTCGTCAGGTCCATACAGACGGATCTGATGATACCCGGAATAGGCGTCTAAAAAAGACAATCTCTCGCATCCCGCAGTCGAGTCGACAATTTGGTCGATGCGAGGGAGAGGAAAATGATCTTTTGGGCAGGCCCGATTGATATGTTTGAAATCAATGCACATGCGAAGTGAGTTGTCCTTCTTGGGAACCATGACGACATTGGCGAGCCACTCGGAGTGGTATATCTCTCGGATAAACTCTGCTGCAAGGAGCCGAGCCACCTCCTCGCCAATGGCTTTTTTCTTCTGAACGGCGGACCGTCGAAGATGTTCTTTAACAGGTTTCGCTTTTGAGTCGACTCTAAGGCGATGCTCAGCCAGCCCCCTGGGAACACCCGGCATGTCAGCTGGCTTCCATGCAAAGATGTCCCAGTTCTCACGGAGGAACTGGATGAGCGCTTCTTCCTATTTAGAGTCGAGTGTTGTGGAAATATGGGTCGGAGCTGCGTTGGGGTCAGTCGGGTGGATATGAACTGGCTTCGTCTCCCCAGATGACTGGAACGCTGACTCTGTGGCGGCCTTCTTGACCCGCAACAAATCACTCGGATTTGCATTTTTCTTGTATCCTTCCAGCTCTACCACTGTTATCTGGGCATCCGCAATCTTCGAGCCTTTCTGGAAACACTCTTCTACCTTCTTCCGGCTGCCAGTGATAGTGATCACGCCTTTGGGGCCAGGCATCTTTAATTTGAGGTACACATAACATGGTCGAGCCATGAAGCGGGCATAGGCTGGTCTTCCCAAAATGGCGTGGTAAGCGCTCTGGAAATCCACGACTTCAAATGTCAGATTCTCTTTGCGGAAATGCTTCGAATCGCCAAACACTACATCCAGAGCTATTTGGCCAAGTGATTGAGCCTTCTTTCCAGGGATGACTCCGTGAAAACTCATGTTGCTGGAGCTGAGCCTGGACATCAGAATGCCCATTCCCTTGAGCGTCTCTGCATATAGTATATTCAACCCACTGCCGCCATCCATCAATACCTTCGTCAGTCGAGTGCCTTCGACGACTGGGTCGACCACCAGCGCTTGCCTCCCAGGGGTGGCAATGTGAGTAGGGTGATCGGACTGGTCGAACGTAATGGGAGTTTGCGACCATTTCAGATAGCTTGGTGTCACCGGGGCGACCATATTTACCTCTCGGTTGATCACTTTCAGTCGACTTTTGCTCTCTACATCAGCAAAAATCATCAGGGTGGAATTGACATGAGGGTACCCTCCATCACTGTCCTCCTTGTCCTCGGCCTTGTCTGACTCCTTCTCTTTGTCCTTGGGTTGTTTTCCTTGAAACTGCTGGATTAAGAGCCGGCACTGGCGAGTGGTATGTTTCGGGTAGATGAAGTTACCCTCTTCGTCTTTCTTTGTGTGGATGTGACACGGTAGATCCATCACGTCATTTCCCTCTTTATCCTTTACCTTCTTGGGGTTCCAAGATCCTTTGGGCTTCCCTTTGAATTTGCCCTGAGTCACGGCCAGAGCCTCTCCAGGAGCAGCTGGCTCGGCCTTCCGCTTCTGCTTCCGACTGGAGTTTCCTTTTTCCGATTGACTCGGCTTATACTTGCCACTCCGGAGCCTGTCCTCTTCTTCACCGTTAGCGTATTTGGTGGCAATCTCCATCATTCGACTCAGGGTCATATCTCCGGTTCGACCAAACTTCAGGCTCAACTCTCTGTTCTTGACACCATCCTTGAAGGCGCAGACCGCTTGATGGTCCGACACATTCTCCACGGTATGATGCAAAGTGATCCATCTCTGGATGTAATCTCTCAATGTTTCACTCGACTTTTGTACGCAGACTTGCAGCTCCGTCAATCCGGCCGGTCGCTTGCAAGTTCCCTCGAACGTCCTGACGAACACTCGGGAAAGATCTTCCCAGGTGTAAATGCTGCTAGGAGCTAACTGATTCAACCACGCCCTGGCCGAACCCTCTAGCATGAGTGGCAAATGCTTCATGGCCACCTCATCATTACCACCACCAATCTGTACCGCCACTCGGTAGTCTTCAAGCCAAGTTTCAGGCTTGGACTCTCCGGTGAACTTACTTACTCCAGTCGCCAACCTGAAGTTGGGGGGTATCACTGCGGCTCTGATGGCTCTGCTAAAGCATTCTGGACCTGAAACATGGACTCGGCTGCTAGTGGGCACATCTCTGTCATGGCCACCTCTATGAGCTCTGTTCCGATCGACCAAACCTTGCACGATGATGGATCTCGCGTCAAAGCCTGGTTCTCTGGGGTCGACCGGAGCTCTCCGCCCAACACTGAGCTGGCGCCTGTCATCTTGCTGCCGATGGGCGTTAGACCCACTTCTCGGGGGAGGAGTGGGCACTCGACGCCTATCATCACGATCAAATCGGTCATCATAGTGGTCCCGCCGGCCTTCACGTCCCACGCGCCTCGGAGGTGACCTTGGGCTGTGAGCCGACTGAACAGTATTCGCAGCGACGGATCGACTGTGAATCCTGTTGCGCGACTGTGACACAACTGAATTCTGAACTCCTGCCGCCCAGAGCAAATCCCTGATCTGCATCAAGCCTCTTCCAGCCTCCGACTGAGAGGGCTGAATTGACTCCGCTATACGGGCTGCAGCTGCCAAATTCTGAATCGGGGTTCGATATACCTGAGTCAGTTGCGGAAAGAGCTGACGTCGGCTGGAGTCGGGTATTGGTTGACGCGCACGCTCGTTGAGTGCTCGCTGGAGGTTCTCCAGTCGAGTGTGTTCAGCCAAGTTGGCCAAACGCGCCTCTTCCAAGGCACGAGCCTCAGGAGTTTCTCCTGTGATGGGAGTATGCAGGGCATCCATGTTCCGGCGGCGAAGATCTTCCCTCTCCTGAGAAGTGAGTGGCTCGGGCTGATATTCTTCGTGGGCCTGAGCGGGGTCGCCTCCATCGTCCATCCCGTCAATGCGGGGGAAACCGGGAGGGCTACGAGGCCCGTTGACTATCAGGACCTCCGCCGCTGGATCACTGCTATCGCACTCGGATGCAGTCTCTAGGGAGCCAGTCGACAGATCGAACAGGCCGTAGAGAGATTCGTCGGGCTCAATTGCCGCGACTTGGGTGATGGCCGATTGGCGAGCCACTGCGTGTCTCACCCATCGCTAAAGCCTCGACTGACCGGAGCGCTTGCGCTGGCGGGAGACAGGGAGGGAGGACGGCACAGGAGTCGACCGGTATGGGGTCGACGGCTGCCGCAGCAGGACGCCGCGGACACACGCCCAAAAGTGCGTCGCACCGCGGATGGGGAGCGCGTCGATGTTGAGTGGTGCCTCCTGGAGCCAAGCGGAGTCGTCGGCGATGAAAGCGAGCGCACCGAGACGGATCTCCCGGCCCTCGACCAGAGCTCCGCCAGAAACCATGATGAAGGCAATTGGACAAATTGCAACTTCTTCAAAAAGTCGCTAAGACACCCGTCCCAAGGTTGGCGCCAACTGTCGTGGTTCTAAGTCTGACAGTAGAATGGGGGTAGGTAAGGAGAGGCAAGATCCTAGTTATGGAGTAGTTGTACACATGAGTGTTTACGAGTTCAGGCCCTTCTTGGAGGAAGTAATTGCCCTACGTCTCGGAGCCCGGAGGCGGTCGACTGGTTTATGTGTATATGAGTTACAGGGGTGCGAACCCTTTACACTGAGGAGGGGGGTGGCTTATATAGAGTTCGCCAGACCCCTCCGGCCCTCAGTTATGCAGGGTTTAAGGTACATTAAGATAGGGGGTTACTGGTAACGCCCTCATAAAGTGCCATGAAGACTATTAAAGCTACTTAATGACAGACCGTTGCGTGTTGAGTGACTTTAGGTCTCCTGGCCGTCGAGTGGTTAGCTTCATGGTCGAGTGGCTATCTTCATCGTCGAGTGTCCTTGAGTTCGTCGAGTGAAGTCCCTCTTGGTCGACTGGAAGGTAGCTTCTTCTAAGGATGTCCTTGGGTAGGGTATCCTAGATAGGTCCATGACCCTACCCTAGGTATATGACTTCATCAGCCGGCAACACAGCCAACCTCCAAAATGAATAGTTCTCCTCGCTGGCAACACAGCCACCGGCCGGCAACACAGCCGGCCTCCAAAATGAATGTTTTCTCGCCGGTACATTGTGTCACACCCTAGCTAGTTCATGCATTAGAGTGTTGCATCATGTCTATCCTTTCATCAGAAACTTGAAATGGGGATGTCAGAACCCCCAGCCCCCTCTGAAACCAACTAGGGTTTACTAAAAACTTTTTCAATGAACCTGAAATTCCCTTCTAAAATGTCCATCATTTTTGTCTTGGTTCAGAACCTCTGCCAAAAGTGTTGCACCATTTTCTAGGTCATCTTAGGGTCTTTGAATTAAATGATAAGTATTTGAATTTGGGCATTTAAAATTATATAAAATATTTTAAATGCTCAAATATTCCTAAACTGAAATGTTTCATGTTGGAAATATTCCAACTTTGGACCAGGAGCAGTTTGGTGATTTTAGGAGTTGCCTAGGTATTTTTAATAATTCAACAAAGTTGCAGAAAAATAGAAAAAGAAAAAAAAAACAGAAAGGAAGGACTTACCTGGCGCCTACAACCCGGCCCACCTGCCGGCCCAGCCCAGCGCCGCGCCAGCGAGCTGCTTGCCGGCCAGGCAGGCAGGCAAGGTGCTCGACGGCGAGCACCGCATGGGTGCCACGCACCTGCTCGCCGCCTCGCCGCTCCACTCACCCGGCTAACGACGTGGATTGACCCCTCTCTCTCCCCCGAACCCCCCAGACGCCCCCTCTCCTCTCCAGCTCCTCCCCCTCGCGCTCCCCAGCCATGGCCGACGCCACTGCCGCCGCTCCATCGTCGTAGCCGTGCTCATGGTGTCCAGGAGCTCCGTCGCCGTCCACTTCGTCGAGCTAACCGAGCCCCGCGTGCTCGTGAGGCCCGAGTCCACCGCACCGACCTCGCCCGAGTTCGCCGTCGCCGGAGATCCCCTTCAACGCCGTCGCCGCATCAGCTCGTCCCCGACCCCGCCGGTGACCTTTACGGGTGCTCTGTGAGCCTAGCTACCCCTCCTACCCTTCCTCTCTCGCCCCCGAGCCGTGTAGCCACCGCACGAAGATCACCCGCACGCACCGCCGCGGATCTCGTCGCCGACGTGCTCCCAGCCATCCTCTGGCCAACTCACGGTGTCCAACGCACTCACCATGTTGCGTTGAGTCCAACCGTGCACTTCCCGCACCTCACCGCACACCCTAGCCCCGAGTTCGCCTTCACCCGAACTCCGGTGACCGCCTAGGTCATCGCCGGCGCCAACTCCAGCCACCCCGACCCCAACTGACTCCACCAAGAGCCGCGGCTCGTCCTCAGCTCCACCCCGATGCCCTCCGCGACCCATTTGGTGGCCGGAACGGCCAAAACCACTTCCGCCGCCGCGTCGGGCTCGCCAGCGGCTAAACGCCGGTGCAACCATTTTGGCTTTGACCACGGGTGGGCCCTGGTTGACTCTGTTGAGTCAATGACACGTGGGGCCCCTTCTGCTAATTATCCAGATTAGTTTAAACTAAATTAAATTAGTTAATTATCCACTGACACCCTGGACCCACGCGTCAGGTTTGACCTGGACCGGTCTGTTGACTTGCTGAGGTCAGCATGACCTCATGCTGACGCAGTAAACCTTTTTTGAAATTAAAATAAATCTAAAATGATTTATAAATTCCAGAAATTGTTGCAAACTTCAAAAATTCATATAAATTCAACCGTAGCTCCAAATCAAACAAATTATATATGAAAAATGATCAAAAAAATCCAATCTATCCATCTTTACTAGTTTCATGCATGTTTAAACAAACTAACTTGAGGTTTAGTGCAGAACAAGATAAAACACTTTAAAGGGCCATTTATGAGTTTGAAATTTGAATCTTTGGTTCAAATTGATTCGAACCCATCTGGTTTTAGTTGCATTAGCCCAACACACTCATATTGCCATGTTTCATGCATGCATCATATTGTCGCACATTGTTTGGTGATAGTTGTGTATCGGTGTTCTTTGCGGCAGGTTCTGCCTCCGAGGAGTACCGTGATTACCCTAGGGAAGAACCGTATCCGTGCATCGATCCATCAGGCAAGGAACCAACCATTTGATCATATCGATACAATCCCATGTTCTCGCTCTTGCTCTCTTTTACTACATTAAGACAACGCGTTTCAAACTACTGTGTGCTACGGTAGTTGAACCCATTTCCTCTGCATGACCTGTCATTGCCACAGTAATTAGATGAACCCACTAGCATGTGTAGGAATTGATTGAGGCATATGTATGTGTTGTTCCTACCTTGCTATGCCTGCTATGCTTAGAGTCGTGTCAGGTCTGGTTCATCTGGGTGATGGGCTAGAGTGAAATGATCATGTCGGTAATGAGAGTGATGTGGTGAACACGATTTGGTAAAGGTATCGATGAGAGGCCATGTAGGAGTACATGGTGGGTTGTTTCATTGAAGCCGACCTTAAGAACTGAGATCTCTATGCGTGATTTAAGATTTAGCTACTACCATGCATTGGGCCCAGAAATATGACCCCGCTCGACTTCTTATTCACCCTAGTCCTCTGTCCAGGAGTTGCAAGTAGTTTCTGGTGTTTGTAGCTTACTGGAGGCCGTGGACAGCGCTGACCCGCGGGGTGGGCTGTGATGCGGTAGGTACGTGGCACGGTGTATCGAATACCCGTTAGGTATCTCGGGAACCCTGTACACATCGTTCGGGGCCGTATGGGAAACCTTGGCCGGACTCCCTGCGGATGGAACCTGGATAGGCGATAAACCTGGACTAGAGACTTAGGTGTTTAGGTAGGTCGTGGTCTACACCCACGTCGGCTTTCGCTTGAAGTCTGCCGAGCACATGTCGTGTGCAGACGCTAAGTGGTGGAAACATGTATGAAGAAGTACACCCCTGCAGGGTTAACATGATCTATTCGAATAGCCGCGTCCGCGGTAAAGGACTACTTGGTTGCTTATACAGTTCATAGACAAGTGAATGGATACTACTAAAAATCTCAAGATAAGCGTGAGTGCCGAGGATGGCTCTTCCGTAGGATGACAGAGGTGGATCCTCGGTGGTGTATTGAAGTGGTGAGTAGTGGACTCGTGTGCGCAAAACCATTTCAAGTTGGAGTCTCGTAGGATAGCTTAGCCAAGAGTCAAAGCTGGCTTGCTGCAATAACTCCACCAACCCTTCTTGATAATGTGCATGTATGTAGGATCTGACGTAAGTCTTGCTGGGTACCTTTGTACTCATGTTGCTATAATTTACATTTTACAGAAGACGCTGCAACCCCTTCTGATGGGTTCTTCGTAGACGTTGACATCGATGAGTAGACTGAGGCCCAGGTGGTAATCCTGAGCTTGTGAAGGTCCACGTAGTATAGCTAGGCTTTCCAAGCCTCTTTTATTTTACTAGTTGTCTGTACTCAGACAAGTTACTTCCGCTGCTGGTTTGTATGACTGTATGACTTGAATGTGGGTTGTGTGACCCGTACTTGTATGTATGTTATGTATGGCTCTCTGAGCCTTTAAATAAAGTACTTGTGTCGTAGAGTCATGTTGTGATGCCTTGTTGTATTTGCACATATCGAGCATATTGTGTGTATGATTGAAATGCTTTGTATGTGTGGGATCTGACTATCTAGTTGTTTATCTTTAGTAGCCTCTCTTACCGGGAAATGTCTCCTAGTGTTTCCATTGAGCCATGGTAGCTTGCTACTGCTCCGGAACACTTAGGCTGGCCGGCATGTGTCCTTCTTCATTCCTGTGTCTGTCCCTTCGGGGAAATGTCACGCATTGAGTACCGGAGCCCTGTTAGCCCGCTACAGCCCGGTTTACCGGAGTCCTGCTAGCCCAGTGCTACAGCCCGGACCCACTTGCTGATGACCGACACGTTCGATGCTGGGTCATGGATGCCTGTCCATGTAAGTCTGTGCCACTTTGGGTTTACGACTAGTCATGTCAGCCCGGGCTCCTTATCATATGGATGCTAGCGACATCATCATATACGTGAGCCAAAAGGCGCAAACGGTCCCGGGCAAAGGTAAGGCGACACCCGTGGGAATACCGTGCGTGAGGCCGCAAAGTGATATGAGGTGTTACAGGCTAGATCGATGTGACATTGAGTCGGGGTCCTGACAGCGTTGGCATCAGAGCCGGACTGCCTGTAGGTTCTCCAAGCCAAATTGGTCGATGTTGAGTCTAGAAATGATTTAGTTATATGTAGGGGAATTGATTGTGGGATGGTACGTAAGGCTCTTTTTACTTCTTTACCTCATGGCATTCTAATCTGAGTCAGTCCATTCTTGTACCGGGGTTTAAGGATTAGGATCTTCTCTCTCTATCAGGTTCACGTGTTACGAATCAGTAGTACCTTATAGGTTTGATGACTACAAGCCTAGTTCAGTTCTACTACCTTGTTATGCTGATAAGTTGAACCCAGAACCTTGATATGATATTGTTGAGTGTCTATGCAATTTTTTGATAAATGTCTCAAACCCTTCTTGAGCATTTACAGCCGTTATGCTGTCGAAATTTTGCTAGAAATTCTAATGCCTTTGCATTATGGTTGTGCTTTCAGATGGCCACTCGCGACCAAAATCAAGTGGTTCGCCTGACCCGATGCATTGGTGTGACCGGTCATACGGCCATGTTAGTCCGAGTGATGATCGAGACGGGTTACCGTTGGTATCCTGAATACACGGTCGAAGAGCAGTTTCGAGATTTTAACCAAAGCCAGTATCTTTGCACCGTCCGGATATTTCCCTCTTATCCTGGTTCTACCGAGGCTCTTCACTGTTCCTATGGGCTCGGTGATACTATTGAGATGGCTGTGCAAGATGCGGCTTATTCTATGATGACCATCATGCGAGTCAGGACTGGCCTGCTTCGCAACACCGACTTCCGGTATATGACGGCTTCACTTCCTGGAGCGCACGGTTATCTCCGGGCTATCTATGCTGACCCCAGTCAGGAGGACTCACTAACTCGCACCACTGCTGAGTTGCTCGAGGATAAGGACCGAGAGAATCGGGCCTTGAGAATGGAGCTTTTCAACACCCGCGCCGATCATTGGGCCACCTTGACTCGGTTTGCACCGGCTGTGCAAGCTGGATGCATGGATATGAGAGATCTGTATCCTGTTAGGTCTGCTCTGCCGGACATGATGGATTGGCGTGATGTGGGAGGCATCACCCTACCTCGTGGTCCTCGCAGGCCACCGTTTGTTGGTCCAAGACCTCACCCTAGCCCTTTTGGTCCACAGGCTCCTCAGGACCGTTTGTTTCCGGATGCTCACGTTGAACTTCCAGGCTATGGAGGAGACTTCTATGAGAACTACTACGGAGATGACTGAGATAGTAGTAGATCCACTAGGTATTGTAATAGTTGTATTTCCACCGTCCTGCGTGACTTGTGGAATATGACTTAGCGTGTAGTAATTCCGGGGGTGTAGGAAAAATAATGTATAGGAGCTTGGGATGCCTCCGATGATATGTAATCCTCCTCTCACCGTAGTAGTACTTGTTGGTCTTGTACTAAACCTCGTATGGTGTGTATGACGATGGAATAAAAGAAGTAGTTTCTGTATCTACCATGTCATACGGATGATCATCTTGCATTCTGAGTTGTCCATTACATTCTACATTCTATGTCGGAATCTTGTCATGTTGGACTAAACCATTGTCTTGTTTTTCCTAGGATGGTCAACACCCGCAACAACCCTGCTCCCCCGGAGCAGGCCGAAGGCAGCAGAGTTGGGGATACAAATCTACCTCACCCTCCCTCTCTAGCAGAAGTTATGCTAGAGGATAAGAGAAACAAGCGGGAGACCAACCGTTTGTTGGAGCGTATTGAACAGAACACAGCACACCATCAGAGGACTAACTCGGTGTCACTCAGTGATTTCATCAAGTTACATCCACCCACGTTCCACCACTCTGTCGAGCCTCTCGACGCTGATGACTGGCTTCGCAGTATTTCTCACAAACTGCATTCTGCGCTAGTAGCTGAGGTTGACAAGGTCACCTTTGCTGCATATCATCTTGAAGACCCCGCCAGTCTATGGTGGGAGAATTATGGAGCTATGCGCCCAGCGGACCATGTCACTACTTGGGCTGAATTCAGCGAGGCTTTCCATGAACATCACATTCCGGAGGGTCTCATGGACCGTAAACGTGAGGAGTTCTGTAGTTTCACTCAAGGTCGACTCTCTGTTGATGCTTACAGCAGGGAGTTTGGTAACCTTGCCCGTTATGCAATGGAGGAAGTTTCTACTGATGCCAAGAAGCAGGCAAGGTTCCGTAAGGGACTTAGTCCTGAGCTTTGCCGCGAGCTCCGTCTGCATGAGTGCACATCTTTTCAGAAGCTTGTTAACAAGGCCATCAGTGCTGAGACTGGTCAGACTGATTATGAAGCAACACGCAAGCATGGCCGTGACTTGGGTTCCTCATCCGGTGATGGTCCTCAGAAGCGCTGCGTGTGGGTGCCTAACACTGCCCTGCCACCCAGGTTCACACCGAGGCCATCCTTCCAGGCGCCTCGCCCAGCTCAGCCATATGCACCAGCCAAGCCCTATGGTGGTCCAACCAACAATGCTCCTTCACGTACCAGTTCCGTGACTTGTTTCAAGTGTGGGGAATCAGGCCACTATATGCGCGAGTGTCCCCAAACCAACCCCAACCAGACAGCAAAAACTGTTGGCCGCGGCAAGCCGACAGGGAAAGTGTTCTACGCCAAGCCGGCCACCACTGCTCGTGGCCATGTTAATTGTGTTTCTGCGGAAGAGGCTCAAGAAGATCCCAATGTCGTTCTCGGTACGCTCCTTGTTAATTGCCACCCGGCATCTGTTCTTTTCGATACAGGAGCATCTCATTCATTTATATCCGAGAGCTATGCTCGTCTGCATAACACCACATTCTGTGAGATGCCCACCTCTATGGTAATTCAAACTCCGGGATCCAAATGGCAAACTTCTAGAGTAAGCCATGGAAATGAAATTCAAGTCGACAAACTTGTTTTTCTCGCATCTCTGATAGCCCTCAAATCTTCGAATATTAATATCATCTTGGGTATGGACTGGATGTCAGCCCATCATGCCAAAATTGATTGCTTCTCTAGGACTGTTCAACTCACCCATCCTTCGGGGAAGATAGTCAATGTCTTGACCCGAATAGCCAAGCGACAGTTATATTCTCTTAACGCCAGCCCTTTGCCAGACCTTGAGGACGTTCCGGTAGTCCGTGATTTTCCAGATGTCTTCCCAGAGGAATTGCCAGGTGTTCCACCTGACAGAGATGTCGAATTCGTGATAGATCTCATTCCAGGAACTGTCCCGATTTCCAGAAGACCCTACAAGATGGCACCTTTTGAACTAGCCGAGCTTAAGAAACAACTCGATGAGTCCTTGAAAAAGGGTTTCATCCGACCTAGTTCATCTCCTTGGGCTTGCCCCGTCCTCTTAGTCAAGAAGAAGGATGGTACGGACCGGATGGTTGTAGATTATCGACCTGTCAACTTGGTCACAATTAAGAACAAGTATCTGCTCCCCAGGATCAATGACCTGTATGATCAGCTCGCTGGATCCTCAATCTTCTCTAAAATGGATTTGAGGTTGGGCTACCATCAAATCAAAATCAGAAACGGGGACATTCCGAAAACGGCCTTTGTTACTCGTTATGGCCAATACGAGTACACCGTCATGTCCTTCGGTTTAACCAACGCTCCAGCCACCTTCTCTTGGTTGATGAACTCAATCTTCATGGAGTATTTGGATAAATTCGTCGTGGTTTACCTCGATGATATACTCATCTACTCCAAGAACGAGGAAGAACATGCCGAACACCTAAGGCTAGTGTTGAAGAAACTTCGAGAGCATCGCCTTTATGCCAAATTTTCTAAATGTGAATTCTGGTTGTCAGAAGTGACCTATCTTGGACATGTAATTTCTGGTAAAGGCATTGCTGTTAACCCTGAGGGAGTTCAAGCCGTCCTTAATTGGACTCCACCTGAATCGGTCAAGCAAGTTCGGAGTTTCCTTGGCCTAGCGAGCTATTGCCGTCGCTTTGTCGACAATTTCTCCAAAGTTGCCAAACCTCTAACTGAACTCCTCAAGAAAGATAAAAAGTTCGAGTGGACTCCACAATGTGAGCACAGTTTCCAGGAACTGAAAAGACGTTTAACCTCTGCTCCCGTACTGGTACCACCGGATTTTTCCAAGGATTTTGTTATCTACTGCGACGCCTCGCGACAAGGACTAGGCTGTATTCTCATGCAAGATCGACACGTAATTGCTTATGCTTCACGGCAATTACACCCACATGAGGAAAACTACCCCACGCATGATCTAGAGCTTGCAGCTGTAGTCCATGCACTCAAAACATGGCGACATTACCTTCTCGGTAATCGTTGCAAAATCTACACTGATCACCAAAGTTTGAAGTATATATTCACCCAACCGGATTTAAATCTCAGGCAAAGACGTTGATCACAGATTTCGACTTAGGAATAACTTACACCCCAGGGAAAGCCAACGTCATGGCTGATGCGCTAAGTCGTAAATCTTATTGTAACAACCTGATGTTACAACAAAGTCAACCGCTTCTCCATGAGGAATTTCGGAAGCTTAACCTTCACATTGTTCCTCAAGGATTTCTTTCCACCTTGGTGGCGAAACCTACTCTTACGGATCAAATCATCTCTGCCCAAAAGCGAGATAAGGGAATATCTAAGATCAAGGAGAACATTGCTAGCGGAGGTGCTAGATGTTTCTCCACAAATGATCATGGTGTTGTGTACTTTGAGAACCGTTTAGTGGTTCCCAAGAACCAGCATCTACGGCAGTTGATCCTTAAGGAGGCTCATGAATCTCCTCTCACCATTCATCCCGGTAGTACCAAGATGTATCAGGACCTACGCCAGAGGTTCTGGTGGACTAGGATGAAGAGAGAAATTGCTCGGTATATTGCTAATTGCGATGTCTGCCGTCGTGTAAAAGCAGAGCATCAACGGCCTGCTGGCACCCTTCAACCCCTAGCTATTCCTGAATGGAAATGGGATAAAATTGGTATGGACTTCATTACCGGTTTTCCCAGGACCAAGAGAGGGAATAACGCTATCTTCGTCGTTATCGACCGTCTTTCCAAAGTGGCCCATTTCTTACCTGTTCGTGAGAGTATAACTGCTAGTCAGTTAGCAGACTTGTACATCTCCCGAATAGTGTCTCTCCATGGTGTTCCTTTGGAAATTAACTCGGATCGAGGAAGTCTTTTCACCTCTCGATTTTGGGAAAGTTTCCAAAATGCTATGGGAACCCGCCTTTCTTTTAGTACCGCTTTCCACCCTCAATCAAGTGGTCAAGTGGAACGCGTCAACCAGATTCTAGAAGACATGCTTCGAGCTTCTGTTATCTCATTCGGAATGGAGTGGGAGAAATGCCTTCCATTTGCCGAATTTGCTTATAACAACAGCTATTAATCCAGCTTGGGCAAAGCCCCTTTTGAAGTTCTCTATGGACGAAGGTGTCGAACGCCTCTTAACTGGTCAGAAACCGGGGAAAGACAATTCTTTGGCCCGGATATGATTCAGGAAGCAGAAGAGCAAGTTCGCATTGTTCGTGAAAAGTTGAAAACAGCCCAATCTCGTCAAAAGAGTCAATATGACCGAAAACATAAGGCTATGACTTTTGAGGTTGACGAGAAGGCTTACCTTTGGGTTACTCCTCTGAAGGGAACCCATCGCTTCGGTATCAAGGGCAAATTGGCTCCTCGTTACATTGGACCCTTTCGCATTCTCGCAAAACGAGGAGAAGTTGCCTACCAATTGGAACTACCTCCGCATCTCTCCAGAGTCCACGACGTCTTCCATGTTTCTCAACTCAGGCGTTGCTTCTCGGATCCTATCCGTGGAGTAGACCACGAAACGCTTGATCTCCAAGATAATCTCACGTATCGAGAGTACCCCGTTCGTATCCTCGATCAAGCTGAGCGTACCACTCGACGTCATAATATCAAGTTTCTCAAGGTTCAATGGTCGCACCATTCTGAGAATGAAGCAACTTGGGAAAGGGAGGATCGTCCTCGACTCGAGTATCCCGCCTTCTTCCCGGAGGAACCCAAATCTCGGGTCGAGATTCTTTTGAGTGGGGGTGAGTTGTCACACCCTAGCTAGTTCATGCATTAGAGTGTTGCATCATGTCTATCCTTTCATCAGAAACTTGAAATGGGGATGTCAGAACCCCCAGCCCCCTCTGAAACCAACTAGGGTTTACTAAAAACTTTTTCAATGAACCTGAAATGCCCTTCTAAAATGTCCATCATTTTTGTCTTGGTTCAGAACCTCTGCCAAAAGTGTTGCACCATTTTCTAGGTCATCTTAGGGTCTTTGAATTAAATGATAAGTATTTGAATTTGGGCATTTAAAATTATATAAAATATTTCAAATGCTCAAATATTCCTAAACTGAAATGTTTCATGTTGGAAATATTCCAACTTTGGACCAGGAGCTGTTTGGTGATTTTAGGAGTTGCCTAGGTATTTTTAATAATTCAACAAAGTTGCAGAAAAATAGAAAAAGAAAAAAAACAGAAAGGAAGGACTTACCTGGCGCCTGCAACCCGGCCCACCTGCCGGCCCAGCCCAGGGCCGCGCCAGCGAGCTGCTTGCCGGCCAGGCAGGCAGGCAAGGTGCTCGACGGCGAGCACCGCATGGGTGCCACGCACCTGCTCGCCGCCTCGCCGCTCCACTCACCCGGCTAACGACGTGGATCGACCCCTCTCTCTCGCCCGAACCCCCCAGACGCCCCCTCTCCTCTCCAGCTCCTCCCCCTCTCCTCTCCAGCTCCTCCCCCTCGCGCTCCCCAGCCATGGCCGACGCCACCGCCGCTGCTCCATCGTCGTAGCCGCGCTCCCCGCCGCCCGTGCTCCGTCTCGTGGTGTCCAGGAGCTCCGTCGCCGTCCACTTCGTCGAGCTAACCGAGCCCCGCGTGCTCGTGAGGCCCGAGTCCACCGCACCGACCTCGCCCGAGTTCGCCGTCACCGGAGATCCCCTTCAACGCCGTCGCCGCATCAGCTCGTCCCCGACCCCGCCGGTGACCTTTACGGGTGCTCTGTGAGCCTAGCTACCCCTCCTACCCTTCCTCTCTCGCCCCCGAGCCGTGTAGCCACCGCACGAAGATCACCCGCACGCACCGCCACGGATCTCGTCGCCGACGTGCTCCCGGCCATCCTCCGGCCAACTCACGGTGTCCAACGCACTCACCACGTTGCGTTGAGTCCAACCGTGCACTTCCCGCACCTCACCGCACACCCTAGCCCCGAGTTCGCCTTCACCCGAACTCCGGTGACCGCCTAGGTCGTCGCCGGCGCCAACTCCGGCCACCCCGACCCCAACTGACTCCACCAAGAGCCGCGACTCGTCCTCAGCTCCACCCCGATGCCCTCCGCGACCCATTTGGTGGCCGGAACGGCCAAAACCACTTCCGCCGCCGCGTCGGGCTCGCCGGCGGCTAAACGCTGGTGCAGCCATTTTGACTTTGACCACAGGTGGGCCCTGGTTGACTCTGTTGAGTCAATGACAGGTGGGGCCCCCTTCTGCTAATTATCCAGATTAGTTTAAACTAAATTAAATTAGTTAATTATCCACTGACACCCTGGACCCACGCGTCAGGTTTGACCTGGACCGGGTCTGTTGACTTGCTGAGGTCAGCATGACCTCATGCTAACGCAGTAAACCTTTTCTGAAACTAAAATAAATCTAAAATGATTTATAAATTCCAGAAATTGTTGCAAACTTCAAAAATTCATATAAATTCAACCGTAGCTCCAAATCAAACAAATTATATATGAAAAATGATCAGAAAAATCCAATCTATCCATCTGTACTTGTTTCATGCATGTTTAAACAAACTAACTTGAGGTTTAGTGCAGAACAACATAAAACAGTTTAAAGGGCCATTTATGAGTTTGAAATTTGAATCTTTGGTTCAAATTGATTCAAACCCATATGGTTTTAGTTGCATTAGCCCAACACACTCATATTGCCATGTTACATGCATGCATCATATTGTCGCACATTGTTTGGTGATAGTTGTGTATCGGTGTTCTTTGCGGCAGGTTCTGCCTCCGAGGAGTACCGTGATTACCCTAGCGAAGAACCGTATCCATGCATCGATCCATCAGGCAAGCAACCAACCATTTGATCATATCGATACAATCCCATGTTCTCGCTCTTGCTCTCTTTTACTACATTAAGATAACGCGTTTCAAACTACTGTGTGCTACGGTAGTTGAACCCATTTCCTCTGCATGACCTGGCATTGCCACAGTAATTAGATGAAACCCACTAGCATGTGTAGGAATTGATTGAGCCATATGTATGTGTTGTTCCTACCTTGCTATGCCTGCTATGCTTAGAGTCGTGTCAGGTCTGGTTCATCTGGGTGATGGGCTAGAGTGAAATGATCATGTCGGTAATGAGAGTGATGTGGTGAACACGATTTGGTAAAGGTATCGATGAGAGGCCATGTAGGAGTACATGGTGGGTTGTTTCATTGAAGCCGACCTTAAGAACTGAGATCTGTATGCGTGATTTAAGATTCAGCTACTACCATGCATTGGGCCCTGAAATATGACCCCGCTCGACTTCTTATTCACCCTAGTCCTCTGTTCAGGAGTTGCAAGTAGTTTCTGGTGTTTGTAGCTTACTGGAGGCCCTGGACAACGCTGACCCGCGGGGTGGGCTGTGATGCGGTAGGTACATGGCATGGTGTATCAAATACCCGTTAGGTATCTCGGGAACCCTGTACACATCGTTCGGGGCCGTATGGGAAACCTCGGCCGGACTCCCTGCGGATGGAACCTGGATAGGCGATAAACCTGGACTAGAGACTTAGGTGTTTAGGTAGGTCGTGGTCTACACCCACGTCGGCTTTCGCTTGAAGTCTGCCGAGCACATGTCGTGTGCAGATGCTAGGTGGTGGAAACATGTATGAAGAAGTACACCCCTGCAGGGTTAACATGATCTATTCGAATAGCCGCGTCCGCGGTAAAGGACTACTTGGTTGCTTATACAGTTCATAGACAAGTGAATGGATACTACTAAAAATCTCAAGATAAGCGTGAGTGCCGAGGATGGCTCTTCCGTAGGATGACGGAGGTGGATCCTCGGTGGTGTATTGAAGTGGTGAGTAGTGGACTCGTGTGCGCAAAACCATTTCAAGTTGGAGTCTCGTAGGATAGCTTAGCCAAGAGTCAAAGCTGGCTTGCTGCAATAACTCCACCAACCCTTCTTGATAATGTGCATGTATGTAGGATCTGACGTAAGTCTTGCTGGGTACCTTTGTACTCATGTTGCTATAATTTACATTTTTACAGAAGACGCTGCAACCCCTTATGATGGGTTCTTCGTAGACGTTGACATCGATGAGTAGACTGAGGCCCAGGTGGTAATCCCGAGCTTGTGAAGGTCCACGTAGTATAGCTAGGCTTTCCAAGCCTCTTTTATTTTACTAGTTGTCTGTACTCAGACAAGTTACTTCCGCTGCTGGTTTGTATGACTGTATGACTTGAATGTGGGTCTTGTGACCCGTACTTGTATGTATGTTATGTATGGCTCTCTGAGCCTTTAAATAAAGTACTTGTGTCGTAGAGTCATGTTGTGATGCCTTGTTGTATTTGCACATATCGAGCATATTGTGTGTATGATTGAAATGCTTGGTATGTGTGGGATCTGACTATCTAGTTGTTTATCTTTAGTAGCCTCTCTTACCGGGAAATGTCTCCTAGTGTTTCCATTGAGCCATGGTAGCTTGCTACTGCTCCGGAACACTTAGGCTGGCCGGCATGTGTCCTTCTTCGTTCATGTGTCTGTCCCTTCGGGGAAATGTCACGCATTGAGTACCGGAGCCCTGTTAGCCCGCTACAGCCTGGTTTACCGGAGTCCTGCTAGCCCAGTGCTACAGCCCGGACCCACTTGCTGATGACCGACACGTTCGATGCTGGGTCATGGATGCCTGTCCCTGTAAGTCTGTGCCACTTTGGGTTTACGACTAGTCATGTCAGCCCGGGCTCCTTATCATATGGATGCTAGCGACATCATCATATACGTGAGCCAAAAGGCGCAAACGGTCCCGGGCAAAGGTAAGGCGACACCCGTGGGAATACCGTGCGTGAGGCCGCAAAGTGATATGAGGTGTTACAGGCTAGATCGATGTGACATTGAGTCGGGGTCCTGACACACTGCCAGCGGCCCGACGGGCAGGCGGCACCCATGCCAGCCTCAAAAAGAACGGCCACACCGATCGGACGGCCTAGTTTAGGCCTTCAGCGTCGAGCATCTCCTTCTGCCTGGCCTTGAACCAGGCCCTCGTCTTGTCGCTCATCTTCGACAAGTCCACGCTCATGATCGCAAGGGCCACCTCCTTCGCTTTGGTGGCGGCATTGGTGACCTTGATGTCGAGCTGCCTCTGCCTGGCCTTGACGTTGTCGGCCTCGATGTCGAGCTTCCTTTGCCGGGCCGCCTCCTCCATGTCGATCTTCCTCCTCTTGGCCGCCTCCTCCATCTCAAGCTTCTGTCTTTGAAGGTCTAGGTATTGCTTCATTTGCTCGTCCTTGCTTTGCCGCTTCTTCTCGTCCCTCACATCCTTTTGGGACATCATGCCATGCAAAGTCTCATGCAAGGCCATGGATGAGGCGTCACGTATGTCGTCCACCTTGGAGTTGGTCTTGCCCCTCGGCCTCTTCAACGCCTCGCCATCCCCACCTCCGGCGAACTTGGCCGTCTTCTTGTCTCTCTTTCTTTGAAGTTCACGGTATTGGTCCTTAAACTTGGGGCAATTGTTGATGATCGTCCAACAATGCGTAAGAGTAAATGGCTTGTCATTGTGCCGGGCCTTGAATGCCTCCAAAGATTGGAATGCCTACACCACATGATCAACAACAAGTGAACATGCAAATATATACATGGCCGAAGCCTCATGGCCGTAGCAAGGAAAGAGCTAGAAAGAGGAGACCATACCATGTCCCCAACGCCGAGACCACTCACGGGCCGTGCTTCAACGCTCTAAAATGCGATGCAATACTTGTTGCACTCTTGTTGGATGAACAACCATCTTTTTTGAATCGAGCCGATGCCATGGTTGCTTGTAATTTGGTAGGGCTCAAATATCTTCCTTTCATGGAATGTTTTGTGGACTCTCGTCCAAAAAACAATGCCCTTTTGTTGCGCGCCGGTCCTCGGATCTTGGCTAATCTCCATCCAAGCTTGGCAAATCAACTTGTCCTCATCTTGTGTATATGAACCCGTGCGAATGCTCTTCCTCTTCTTTTGTGCCTCGGCTCTTTAGGTGAGCTCGTCGATGAACAATGGTGCACCACTAATATCAACGTCATTGCTTTCTTCTTCTTCTTCATCACCTTCGACATAGATGTCATCGTCTTCATGCCACGAGTCACCGTGGTCGTAGTCAGCACGGTCGTCGGCCTCTTCATCGGGGACGTACTCGGCACGACCATCCTGACTTTGGGTCTCATCGAGGTCGTAGGTACGACCATGCCCACCGTCGAAGATCACGTCCTCCATGTACCGGTTGTAGAAGGGGTCGTCGACCGCTAGCGTCGGGGTTGGAATTCCATCAAACAAGACACGGGGGGGGGCGGCATGGTGCCCGTGAACGGTGCCCGTGCCTGCTTTCTTAGCATCTCGACGAACGGCCGCACGCCGCTGCTGGACCCGGGCGTGACGTTGAGGTCAATGACGGCCCTGGGGCGCGGTGTGGACGGCGCGAACAAGCCCACCTCTGGCGACCCCGAGAAATGGGTCTGGCCGTCGTGCCTTGGTGGAGGGAAGCCGGGCGACATGGGCGTGGTGCGCGACGTCGGCGACTGGTAGTGTGTAGGCCGGTCAACCGACAAGCCGGTGCTCGCCGGGCCGACGGCCGCTGCAGGGAACACGATAGGACGGCCCATGCCAAGCATGAGGATGGCGTGCGCTTTGTTGACGAGGTCCTCCTTCTCGTCGGCAGCGGCCTTGCGCCGCGCGGCCTCCAGCTCCTCGCGCATGGCAGCTCTCTTGGCTGCGTCGGCATTGAGCTTGACGATCGCTCTCCGTTGCCTCCTCTTTGCCAATTCCGCGTCCAACTTGGCGATCTTCTCCGGCATGCACTCCGACCACAGCTTCCTTGGCGCCTTCTTCTTCACCTTTGCGGGCGGGTCGACGGCCAGGCCGCCGGAACTGGGCGGGGCGTCGGCCATGGACGGGGGAGAGAGGGGGTGGCGGGAGGGACGTGGGAGGGTTTGGGGCAAATGGCGCCAAATGGGCGTGGGGGGGTTTTGGTTTCTCCCGCCGACAGGCGGGCCAGGGGAGGACTAGCGCGCGCGTCCCGCCCGTCCGCGCGCTGTCCGTTTCACCCCAAAATCGGCGCAAGTTTGGGCCGGGAATGGGTCGAAAGCGGACACAAAGCAGACACAAAGTTCGTTTGCGCCCACGCGCTGGGCCGTCTTGTTTGTTCCTTTTACCCCAAACGGACGGGGGCGCACAGGATAGGGTCGCGCGGTGGAGTTGGCCTAAGTAGCCCACAACACGGAGTCTGATAGCTCAGGGCGGGCCTGGGGACCCTGTCCTCCATAACGCTGATTGTAGCCCCCTGCCCTACCGCCTGGAAAAGCCCGTCTTCGACAGGAAAAGATGGATGGGAGGAGCCTTCTCATCACGAATGTCACTAGTCATAGGAATGAAGACTCCTCCCATGTTCGAAAGAAACTCGACAGTTCAACTTATCATGCTGGCGAACATAGTTCAACTAGAAATTAAACATGCAAAACGACGAGAAATATACAAGGGCAAATCTCCCCAAGCTCAACATTCTAAGCCGACCAAATTTATTTGTCCCTCTATTTGTTGGTACCACGATTTTCCTGTGTAGCAAACGCGGGACGATGAGTGAGTGCTTGGCGGAGCTATTCGTTGGTCTCTTCTTGCACAACAATGCGAAGCTTGAGCACCTCCACCTTCTCCTGTAGTTGAATGATGAGTTGCAGGAGAGAAGCAAGGGCCTTCTAGGTATTCTCATCAATATAATACAATGGATATATACAAGGGGATAATTATTTCTGGGAAACTTCCATGAAAAAATCTACATTGTTTCCATGATCATGAACACAAGTGTTCAAGGTTGACCCTCACTTCTCCAATGCAGAACTTTCCAATCACTTCTCTTTTTTAAAAAAAACTTTTTAGGCATAAGAGGCAAGTATTTTTTTTGTATTTTCATTTTTAATTTTTTTGTATGTTTCACCCACAACTAAGCAAAACAAAAAGGGAAAACAAAAACTACTTAGTGAAGAAAGCAAACAAGCACACACGAGAATATCAACCCCACGCTATTGCTCCCCGGCAACGGCACCAGAAAAGAGCTTGATAATCCCCAAGTGCAGGGAATCATCATAGCAATTTTCAAAGGTGGAAGTGATAAGTATGGAGTATCGAACCCACAAGGAGTGTAAGGTAAGATTAATATTCTCTCAAGTCGTATCTGCCACTGATACGACTCTACGTACACCGAACGTTTGCTTCCAACTAGAAAAGAGAAATAAAACTATGTTGTGGGTATGAAGAGGATAACTTTGCATGAAATCAAAGAGATAAAATATAAAGGTAGGTGATGTTATCATAAAGTTAGAATATATTACTAAATATTATAAATAGCGAGTGTGGAATAAAGATGGGTCGGTATGCGGAATTGTCCTAGGCAATTGTTAACAAGATCGGTAGTCGTCATTGCAATTTCATATGAGGGAGAGGCATAAACTAACATACTTTCTCTACTTGGATCATATGCACTTATGATTAGAACTCTAGCAAGCATCCACAACTACTAAAGATCATTAAGGTAAAACTCAACCATAGCATTAACCTATCAAGTCCCCTTTATCCCATACACAAAACCCCCTTACTCGGGTTTATGCTTCTGTCACTCAAGCAACCCACTATAAGGGAATCATGAACATATTGCAACACCCTACAGCGGGAATCCCTCACGCTTGCGGGACACGGAGGGCACAATAGGACAGCACCAAAATAAAACATACAACTCATATACAAATCTAGATCATCAATCAACCCAAAGACAAAGGATATCTACTCAAAACATCCTAGGATGGCAACACATCATTGGATCATAATATGTGGCATAAAGCACCATGTTCAAGTAGAGATTACAGCGGGGTGTGGGAGAGTGGACCGCTGAAAAGAGATGAGGATGATGATGATGATGGTGATGTTAATGAAGACGATCACCGCCGGTGATGATTCCCCTCTCGATGACACTCCGGCGCCACTGATAGAGAGGAGGAGAGGTTCTCCCCCTTGTGCTTTCTCCTCCATGGCCTCCCCCCTGGATGGAGAGAGGTTCTCCCTCTGGTCCTTGGCCTTCGTGGCGATGATGGCCCCTCCGAGTGTTAGGGAACGTTACAGAAAATAAAAAAATTCCTACGGTTTCACCAAGATCCATCTATGACTTCATCTAAGCAACGAGTGATAGGAGTGCATCTACATACCTTTGTAGATCACGAGTGGAAGCGTTCAAGAGAACGGGAATGATGCAGTCGTACTCGCCGTGATCCAAATAACCGATGACCAAGTGTCGAACGGACAACACCTCCGCGTTCAACACACGTACGGAGCGGATGACGTCTCCCACACCTTGATCCAACAAGGAGGAGGGAGAGGTTGAGGAAGAAGGCTCCAACAGCAGCACGGCGGCGTGGTGGTGATGGAGTGGCAGATCTCCGGCAGGGCTTCGCCAAGCTCACGCGGAGGAGGAGATGTGTTGGGGAGGGGAGGGGCTGCGCCTTGGATGTTGTGTGCAGCCCTCCCCTCGCCCCTCTATTTATAGGGGAAGGGGGAAGGGGCCGGCCCCCTCTAGATGAGATCTAGAGGGGGGCGGCAGCCAAGGGAGGGGGCTTGCCCCCCAAGCAAGGGGGGCGCCCCCACTAGGGTTTCCCCCCCAACCCTGGGCACATGGGCCCAAGGGGGGTGCGCCCAGCCCTCCAGGGGCTGGTTCCCTGCCCCCTACGGCCCATGAGGCCCTCCAAGAGAGGTGGCCCCTCCCGGTGGACCCCCGGAACCCCTCCGGTGGCCCCGGTACAATACCGATATGCCCCCGAAACTTTCCGGTGACCGTATGACAACTTCCCATATATAAATCTTCACCTCCGGACCATTCTGGAACTCCTCGTGACGTCCGGGATCTCATCCGGGACTCCGAACAACATTCGGTAATCACATACAAGTCTTCCTAATAACCCTAGCGTCACCGAACCTTAAGTGTGTAGACCCTACTTGTTCGGGAAACACGCAGACATGACCGAGACGGCTCTCCGGTCAATAACCAACAGCGGGATCTGGATACCCATGTTGGCTCCAACATGCTCCTCGATGATCTCATCGGATGAACCACGATGTCGAGGATTCAATCAACCCCGTATACAATTCCCTTTGTCAATCGGTACGTTACTTGCCCGAGACTCGATCGTCGGTATCCCAATACCTCGTTTAGTCTCGTTACGGGCAAGTCACTTTACTCGTACCGTAATGCATGATCTTGTGAACAAACACTTGGTCACTTTGAGCTCATTATGATGATGCATTACCGAGTGGGCCCAGAGATACCTCTCCGTCATACGGAGTGACAAATCCCAGTCTCGATCCGTGTCAACCTAACAGACACTTTCGGAGATACCTGTAGTGCACCTTTATAGTCACCCAGTTACGTTGTGATGTTTGGTGCACCCAAAGCACCCCTACGGTAGCCGGGAGTTACACGATCTCATGGTCTAAGGAAAAGATACTTGACATTGGAAAAGCTCTAGCAAAACGAACTACACGATCTTGTGCTATCCTTAGGATTGGGTCTTTGTCCATCACATCATTCTCCTAATGATGTGATCCCGTTATCAACGACATCTAATGTCCATAGTCAGGAAACCATGACTATCTGTTGACCAACGAGCTAGTCAACTAGAGGCTTACTAGGGACATATTATGGTCTATGTATTCACACGTGTATTACGATTTCCGGATAATAGAATTATAGCATGAATAAAGACAATTATCATGAACAAGGAAATATAATAATAATCCTTTTAGTATTGCCTCTAGGGCATCTTTCCAACAGTCTCCCACTTGCACTAGAGTCAATAATCTAGTTACATTGTGAGGAATCGAACACCCATAGAGTTCTGGTGTTGATCATGTTTTGCTCGCGAAAGAGGTTTAGTCAATGGATCTGCGACATTCAGATCCGTATGTACTTTGCAAATATCTATGTCTCCATCTTGAACATTTTCACGGATGGAGTTGAAACGACGCTTGATGTGCCTGGTCTTCTTGTGAAACCTGGGCTCCTTGGCAAGGGCAATAGCTCCAGTGTTGTCACAGAAGAGTTTGATCGGCCCCGACGCATTGGGTATGACTCCCAGGTCGGTGATGTACTCCTTCACCCAAATTGCTTCATGCGCTGCCTCCGAGGCTGCCATGTACTCCGCTTCACATGTAGATCCCGCCACGACGCTCTGCTTGCAGCTGCACCAGCTTACTGCTCCACCATTCAACATATACACGTATCCGATTTGTGACTTAGAGTCATCCAGATCTGTGTCGAAGCTAGCATCGACGTAACCCTTTACGACGATCTCTTCATCACCTCCATAAACGAGAAACGTGTCCCTTGTCCTTTTCAGGTACTTCGGGATATTCTTGACCGCTGTCCAGTGTTCCTTGCCGGGATTACTTTGGTACCTTCCTACCAAACTTACGGCAAGGTTTACATCAGGTCTGGTACACAGCATGGCATACATAATAGATCCTATGGCTGAAGCATAGGGGATGACACTCATCTCTTCTTTATCTTTTGCCGTGGTCGGGCATTGAGCCGAGCTCAATCTCACACCTTGCAATACAGGCAAGAACCCTTTCTTGGACTGATCCATTTTGAACTTCTTCAAAATCTTATCAAGGTATGTGCTTTGTGAAAGACATGTGAGGTGTCTCGATCTATCCCTATAGATCTTGATGCCTAATATGTAAGCAGCTTCTCCAAGGTCCTTCATTGAAAAACACTTGTTCAAGTAGGCCTTAATGCTGTCCAAAAGTTCTATATCATTTCCCATCAAGAGTATGTCATCTACATATAATATGAGAAATGCTACAGAGCTCCCACTCACTTTCTTGTAAACGCAGGCTTCTCCATAAGTCTGCATAAACCCAAACGCTTTGATCATCTCATCAAAGCGAATGTTCCAACTCCGAGATGCTTGCACCAGCCCATAAATGGATCGCTGGAGCTTGCATACTTTGTTAGCATTCTTAGGATCGACAAAACCCTCCGGCTGCATCATATACAGTTCTTCCTTAAGATGCCCGTTAAGGAATGCCGTTTTGACGTCCATCTGTCATATCTCATAATCATAGTATGCGGCAATTGCTAACATGATTCAGACGGACTTCAGCTTCGCTACGGGAGAGAAAGTCTCATCGTAGTCAACCCCTTGAACTTGCCGATAAACCTTAGCGACAAGTCGAGCTTTATAGATAGTAACATTACCATCCGCGTCCGTCTTCTTCTTAAAGATCCATTTGTTTTCTATCGCTCGCCGATCATCGGGCAAGTCTGTCAAAGTCCATACTTTGTTTTCATACATGGATTCTATCTTGGATTGCATGGCTTCAAGCCATTTGTTGGAATCTGGGCCCGCCATCGCTTCTTCATAGTTCGAAGGTTCACCGTTCTCTAACAACATGATTTCCAGGACAGGGTTGCCATACCACTCTGGTGTGGAACGTGTCCTTGTGGACCTACGAAGTTCAGTAGCAACTTGATCCGAAGTACCTTGATCATTATCATTAATTTCCTCTCCAGTTGGTGTAGGCACCACAGGAACATTTTCCTGAGCTACACTACTTTCCGGTTCAAGAGGTAGTACTTCATCGAGTTCTACTTTCCTCCCACTTACTTCTTTCGAGAGAAACTCTTTTTCCAGAAAGGATCCGTTCTTGGCAACAAAGATCTTGCCCTTGGATCTTAAGTAGAAGGTATACCCAATGGTTTCCTTGGGGTATCCTATGAAGACGCATTTTCCGACTTGGGTTCGAGCTTTTCAGGTTGAAGTTTCTTGACATAAGCATCGCATCCCCAAACTTTTAGAAACGACAGCTTAGGTTTCTTCCCAAACCATAATTCATACGTTGTCGTCTCAACGGATTTAGACGGAGCCCTATTTAAAGTGAATGTAACTGTCTCTAGAGCGTATCCCCAAAATGATAGCGGTAAATCGGTAAGAGACATCATAGATCGCACCATATGCAATAGAGTGCGATTACGACGTTCGGACACACTGTTACGCTGAGGTGTTTGAGGCGGCGTGAGTTGTGAAACTATTCCACATTTCCTTAAGTGCGTACCAAATTTGTGACTTAAATATTCTCCTCCACGATCTGATCGTAGGAACTTTATCTTTTGGTCACGTTGATTCTCTACCTCATTCTGAAATTCCTTGAACTTTTCAAAGGTCTCAGACTTGTATTTCATTAAGTAGACATACCCATATCTACTCAAGTCATCAGTGAGAGTGAGAACATAACGATATCCTCCGCGAGCCTCAACGCTCATTGGACCACACACATCAGTATGTATGATTTCCAATAAGTTGGTTGCTCGCTCCATTGTTCCGGAGAACGGAGTCTTGGTCATTTTGCCCATGAGGCATGGTTCGCACGTGTCAAATGATTCATAATCGAGAGACTCTAAAAGTCCATCAGCATGGAGCTTCTTCATGCGCTTGACACCAATGTGACCAAGGCGGCGGTGCCACAAGTATGTGGGACTATCGTTATCAACTTTACATCTTTTGGTATTCACACTATGAATATGTGTAACATTATGTTTGAGATTCATTAAGAATAAACCATTGACCATCGGGGCATGACCATAAAACATATCTCTCATATAAATAGAACAACCATTATTCTCTGATTTAAATGAGTAGCCATCTCGTATCAAACGAGATCCAGATACAATGTTCATGCTCAAACTTGGCACTAAATAACAATTATTGAGGTTTAAAATTAATCCCGTGGGTAAATGTAGAGGTAGCATGCCGACGGCGATCACATCGACCTTGGAACCATTCCCGACGCGCATCGTCACCTCGTCCTTTGCGAGTCTCCGCTTATTCCGCAGCTCCTGCTGTGAGTTACAAATATGAGCAACGGCACCGGTATCAAATACCCAGGAGTTACTGTGAGTACTGGTAAGGTACACATCAATTACATGTATATCAAATATACCTTTAGTGTTGCCGGCCTTCTTGTCCGCTAAGTATTTGGGGCAGTTCCGCTTCCAGTGACCCTTCCCTTTGCAATAAAAGCACTCAGTCTTAGGCTTGGGTCCATTCTTTGACTTCTTCCCGGCAACTGGCTTACAGGGCGCGGCAACATCCTTGCCGTCCTTCTTGAAGTTCTTCTTGCCCTTGCCCTTCTTGAACTTGGTGGTTTTATTGACCATCAACACTTGATGTTCTTTCTTGATTTCTACCTCTGCTGACTTCAGCATTGAAAATACTTCGGGTATAGTTTTCACCATCCCCTGCATATTGTAGTTCATCACAAAGCTCTTGTAGCTCGGTGGGAGCGACTGAAGGATTTTGTCAATGACCGCCCCGTCCGGGAGGTTAATGTCCAGCTGGGACAGGCGGTTGTGGAACCCATACATTTTGAGTATGTGCTCACTGACAGAACTGTTTTCCTCCATCTTACAACTATAGAACTTGTCGGAGACTTCATATCTCTCGACCCGGGCATGAGCTTGGAAAACCATTTTCAGCTCCTCGAACATCTCATAGGCTCCGTGTTGCTCAAAACGCTTTTGGAGCCCCGGTTCTAAGCTGTAAAGCATGCCGCACTGAACGAGGGAGTAATCATCAGCACTTGACTGCCAAGCGTTCATAACGTCTTGGTTCTCTGGGATGGGTGCTTCACCTAGCTGTCCTTCTAGGACATATGCTTTCTTGGCAGCTATGAGGATGGTCCTTAGGTTCCGGACCCAGTCCGTATAGTTGCTGCCATCATCTTTCAGTTTGGTTTTCTCTAGGAACGCGTTGAAGTTCATGTTGACATGAGCGTTGGCCATTTGATCTACAAGACATATTTGCAAAGGTTTTAGACTAAGTTCATCATAATTAAGTTCATGTAATCAAATTATTTAATGAACTCCCACTCAGGTTAGACATCCCTCTAGTCATCTAAGTGTTACACGATCCGAGTCGACTAGGCCGTGTCCGATCATCACGTGAGATGGACTAGTCATCATCGGTGAACATCTCCATGTTGATCGTATCTTCCATACGACTCATGTTCAACCTTTCGGTATCTGTGTTCCGAGGCCATGTCTGTACATGCTAGGCTCGTCAAGTTGACCCTAAGTGTTTTTGCATGTGTAAAACTGTCTTACACCCGTTGTATGTGAACGTAAGAATCTATCACACCCGATCATCACGTGGTGCTTCGAAACGACGAACTTTAGCAACGGCGTACAGTTAGGGGGAACACTTTCTTGAAATTATTATAAGGGATCATCTTATTTACTACCGTCGTTCTAAGTAAACAAGATGCATAAACATAATAAACATCACATGCAATTATATAATAGTGACATGATATGGCCAATATCATATAGCTCCTTTGATCTCCATCTTCGAGGCTCCATGATCATCTTCGTCACCTGCATGACACCATGATCTCCGTCATCATGATCTCCATCATCGTGTCTTCATGAAGTTGTCACGCCAACGACTACTTCTACTTCTATG
The DNA here is from genome assembly GCF_018294505.1 of Triticum aestivum. NCBI lineage: Eukaryota > Viridiplantae > Streptophyta > Magnoliopsida > Poales > Poaceae > Triticum > Triticum aestivum. Next base: position 750,438,547 of record NC_057798.1, on the reverse strand, counting down.
GCTAACGCGTTTAGCAATAAAGTAAAGTAATTTACATGGCATTCTTCAATGACACGCAGGTCATACAAAAAATAAAGACAACTCCTATGGCTCCTGCCGGTTGTCATACTCATCGACATGCAAGTTGTGATTCCTATTACAAGAACATGATCTCATACATCACAATATATCATTCATCATCCATCACAACTTTTGGCCATATCATATCACAAGACAATTGCTGCAAAAACAATTTAGACGTCCTCTAATTGTTGTTGCATCTTTTATGTGGCTGCAATTGGGTTCTAGCAAGAACGTTTTCTTACCTACGAATAACCACAACATGATTTTGTCAACTTCTATTTACCCTTCATAAGGACCCTTTTCGTCGAATCCGCTCCAACTAAAGTGGGAGAGATAGACACCCGCTAGCCACCTTATGCAACTAGTGCATGTCAGTCGGTGGAACCTGTCTCACGTAAGCGTACGTGTAAGGTCGGTCCGGGCCGCTTCATCCCACAATACCGCTGAAGCAAAATAAGACTAGTAGCGGCAAGCAAGTTGACAAGATCTACGCCCACAACAGTTTTGTGTTCTACTCGTGCAATAGAGAACTACGCATAAACCTGGCTCTGATACCACTGTTGGGGAACGTTGCAGAAAATAAAAAATTTCCTACGGTTTCACCAAGATCCATCTATGAGTTCATCTAAGCAACGAGTGATAGGAGTGCATCTACATACCTTTGTAGATCGCGAGCGGAAGCGTTCAAGAGAACGGGGATGATGGAGTCGTACTCGTCGTGATCCAAATCACCGATGACCAAGTGCCGAACGGACAGCACCTCCGCGTTCAACACACGTACGGAGCGGATGACGTCTCCCGCACCTTGATCCAGCAAGGAGGAGGGAGAGGTTGAGGAAGAAGGCTTCAACAGCAGCACGACGGCGTGGTGGTGATGGAGTGGCAGATCTCCGGCAGGGCTTCGCCAAGCTCACGCGGAGGAGGAGATGTGTTGGGGAGGGGAGGGGCTGCGCCTTGGATGTTGTGTGCAGCCCTCCCCTCGCCCCTCTATTTATAGGGGAAGGGGAAAGGGGGCCGGCCCCCTCTAGATGAGATCTAGAGGGGGGGAGGCGGCCAAGGGAGGGGGCTTGCCCCCCAAGCAAGGGAGGCGCCCCCACTAGGGTTTCCCCCCCCCCCCCAACCCTAGGCGCATGGGCCCAAGGGGGGGGGTGCGCCCAACCCTCCAGGGGCTGGTTCCCTGCCCCCTACGGCCCATGAGGCCCTTCGAGAGAGGTGGCCCCTCCCGGTGGACCCCCGGAACCCCTCCGGTGGCCCCGGTACAATACCGATATGCCCTCGAAACTTTCCGGTGACCGTATGACAACTTCCCGTATATAAATCTTCACCTCCAGACCATTCCGGAACTCCTCGTGACGTCCGGGATCTCATCCGGGACTCCGAACAACATTCGGTAATCACATAGAAGTCTTCCTAATAACCCTAGCGTCACCGAACCTTAAGTGTGTAGACCCTACGGGTTCGGGAAACACGCAGACATGACCGAGATGGCTCTCCGGTCAATAACCAACAGCGGGATCTGGATACCCATGTTGGCTCCCACATGCTCCTCGATGATCTCATCGGATGAACCACGATGTCGAGGATTCAATCAACCCCGTATACAATTCCTTTTGTCAATCGGTACGTTACTTGCCCGAGACTCGATCGTCGGTATCCCAATACCTCGTTCAGTCTCGTTACCGGCAAGTCACTTTACTCATACCGTAATGCATGATCCTGTGACCAAACACTTGGTCACTTTGAGCTCATTATGATGATGCATTACCGAGTGGGCCCAGAGATACCTCTCCGTCATACGGAGTGACAAATCCCAGTCTCGATCCGTGTCAACCTAACAGACACTTTCGGAGATACCTGTAGTGCACCTTTATAGTCACCCAGTTACGTTGTGACGTTTGGTGCACCCAAAGCACCCCTACGGTATCCGGGAGTTACACGATCTCATGGTCTAAGGAAAAGATACTTGACATTGGAAAAGCTCTAGCAAAATGAACTACACGATCTTGTGCTATGCTTAGGATTGGGTCTTTGTCCATCACATCATTCTCCTAAAGATGTGATCCCGTTATCAACGACATCTAATGTCCATAGTCAGGAAACCATGACTATCTGTTGACCAACGAGCTAGTCAACTAGAGGCTTACTAGGGACATATTATGGTCTATGTATTCACATGTGTATTACGATTTACGGATAATACAATTATAACATGAATAAAGACAATTATCATGAACAAGGAAATATAATAATAATCCTTTTATTATTGCCTCTAGGGCATATTTCCAACACCGAGATCCTCCCCCATGGCTTCCGGTGATGATGGCCCCCTCCGGCAGGGTGCCAGAGAGGGTCTAGATTGATTTCTCGTGGCTACAGAGGCTTGTGGCAGCGGAACTTCCGATCTTTCTTCTGTTCTGGGGTTTTCTGGATTTATAGGAGGGGTTGGCGTTGGTTTCACGTCAGAGGGCCCCACATGAAGTCCACGAGGCAGGGAGGCGCGCCCTGGGGGAGGGGGGCTCCACCCTCATGGTGGCCTCGGGACTCCACTCCGGTAGCTTTTCATTCCAGTATTTTTTATATTTTCCAAAAATATTCTCCCTTGATTTTCAGCGCATTCCGAGAACTTTTATTTCTGCACAAAAACAACACCACGGTAGTTCTCCTGAAAACAGCGTCAGTCCGGGTTAGTTCTAATCAAATCATACCAAAATCATGTAAAATATTATAAACATGGCATGAATACTCCATAAATTATATATACGTTGGAGACGTATCAATTTAGTACTGAAATAAATCTAGATAAATCCGCTTGAACGACACTTAATAGGGAACGTACGTAGTATGTTTTAGACGGACCGAGTATTTAATAGTAGAGTAAACTTATATTTTGTTAAAATTATATACTTCCTTCTTCCATGCTTGAAAGGCACCCTTGTATTTGGCCACAAATTTTGAACATGAATTTTACTAACAAAATGCTCCCTTTGTCGTAAAACATAGCACATCTTAGTGCATCCCCCCTATTATAAGGCATATTACGGAAACAAGACGTAGTAAGCCAATTCATATAGAAACATTTATGATCGACAACTATATGACCAATGCATTAACCCTAAATGGCCCCTCTTAACTACTTGGTATGTGAGTTCAAAGTAACATGTGCTATATTTGGCGAGAAATGAAGTATAATTAATTAATTATGTTTTTAACCGATGGAGGATAAGTTTTTTTGTTTTTTGCAAAAAAACATCAAATCTATTATGAAAGTACACTAGAAGTACAGAGCATGTCAAACATAATAAAAATTACATCGAGATGCGGAGACCATCGAACAACCACTACTGCTGCCAGAAAGAGCCATTGCCGCGCCTCTGTCGCCGCTGCCCTACTGGAGCCGGCTTGACCTTGTCGAGGATAGCCGGAAAGTCTTCGTGTGCATGCCCCTAAGGATCAGTGCCTTGGAGCTGCAGTCATCGCCGTTGAACCCTTGTAGATATGAAGCACCTCACACGAAATCTTGCCACATGATGAGAAACTTTAACCTCACCGTCCTAAGGAGACAGTAGGATTCTACGCCAGAGCTTCACTACGTCCAGACGGCAGAAATCGAGGACGATGGAGTCTGGAAGAGAAACTCGAAGAAGAAGCAGCGCCATCCACCCGTGCGCCGCACCTGCATGGAATAAAAAACTCTAACCTAAACTGCTGACCGAGCGGCAGACATAGGGAAGGCGAATCCACGGGCTCGCCGGTGAAATATGAAGGGGACGGTTTGTCCTAGCTGTGCCGGATTAGGGGAGGAAGCGAGAATACGTCCAATGGAGTACAAGTTATATACCATAAAATGTACAATATTGGATTTATATTTGAAAAAAAAAATTCTGATGGTATTACACGTAACTTATTTACTCTTATTGTGTTAAAAGAATATGTTTCTTTTTTTTGACATGATCAAATAGGTCTTCCAGGCCGCAGTCAGTCACGCATGCTGCGTTGAAATGTAGCAGAGGTATCACGCGTGATTTTTCTTTTTTACTTTTACCACGTCTGTCCACGCACCCGGTCAAAAGTCAAAACAAATTAACTTTACATAGAAATTGTGTACCAGTTCGCTTGAAAAAGTTTATTCTATCTCTTCCCTCAAATATATTTGACTAAATAACCAAGTAACTCGATCGCCCATTTTCTTTCGTTGTTATAGTTGACGATGCATGCAACCTGGCAGAAGATCAAAAGCATTGCAGGGTCCCAGATTAGAACGAAAGGCAGAAAGAAAAGCTTAGGTTCCTTTGCCGCACGCCGGCGTCTTTGCTGGTCCATCTCGTCTCGGGCGGCTTTAAGGCCATAGCGGTGAGGTGAATATCGGTCCTTACCGGCGGAAGGCTCCATTTTTAGATGTTACTTCAATTTTTGTTAGGGTTTGTGTTTTGCTCAGAAAGACAAGACAACGGCGGCTCCTTGAAGATGGAATAAGATTCTCTCCGCTTAGTCCTTGTTCCGGTGGTTTGTCTATCATCGTCGGTGGCGGTGTGAATGTGTGTCTCCGGTGGATCTATCCTCGGTGGATTTGCTTGGATCTGGCCGTAGTTCGTCTACGTTTGTGTTTTTTCAGGTTGGATCCTTCTGATCTACGCTACTATTCATCGGCGGCGGTTGCTGTTCTGCTGCGCTGGTCCTATGGGAGCTTAGCACGACGACTTCCCGACTGTCTACTACAACAAGTTTTGCCCAGCTCAGGCGAGGAAGGGGCGATGACGGTGGCCTGCCTTCGGCTTGCTTCAGTGCATGTAGTCATTGCTAGGTGTTCTACGGATCTGGATGTAATTTATATTATTTCCGGTGTTCGTTATTTTGCCATGAAAGTTCTCTCGCAAAAAAAAAGAGCATTCACTCTATGGATGGGCAAACCCACCGAGCCAATAGGTAGCTATGCGTTGCAGGTTCGAATAGATGATGTTTAATTACAGTTTATTTCCTCTGTAAATTATTATATAAGACGTCTTATATCAGTATGGAGATTCATGCCGAAACGTACACTTTATACATTTTAAAGAAAGGGTATGGTTTTGAGGAGTGGGTAATAATCTACTCGTTTTTGAGTAGTGGGAAATAATCTACTCCCTTCGTCTCATAACATAAAAGCGTTTTGACATTAATGTAGTGTCAAAAACACTCTTATATTATCAGACTGACGCACAACATCTGAGTACATTAACGAAGTTGGTATACGTGAATTACTGGGTCAAGCAGTACGTTGCTGCTTAATTAGCTCAGCACCTTTGTCAGCGACCTGATTAGCTCAGCACCTTTGTCAGTGAAAAAAGATGGAGAAAGTTTCTTGATCGCATTCGTGCGTGCGTGCGTATGCATATAGGCACGGTAAACGACGTAGGTTCTCTTCCATCGATACAGTGTTACGTGGCTACCAAGTCATACTCGAGTGAGGAAGCCAGAATATTTGTGCAGCACCGGTTCGTCGCGTGCACCTTACTAATTGACATTTTAGTTCAACTCCTGTTCAGGTACGTAGTCGGTTGATTAATTCTGACTGTCGCCCATATTTCATCTCCTATAAACCACCCAACTCATACGCGTGTCGCCAACTCATCAGTCATCACACGACCTTATCTCTCCTTACACACGTAATCTTCTACCCCTCCCTCCTGAAGAGTAGATCTTGTGCTCCCATCATGCTGTCTATATTTTCAAAAAACTAAAACTGAGTTGAAAATATTCAGAAACATCCAAAAATGTAGTGTATAGATATTAGAGTGAATCATGCGCTAATTATTTACTCCCTCCAATCCAAATTAATCGTCGTAGTTTTAGTACAACTTTAGAGTTGTACTAAAGCTCAAAGTTGTACTAAAGTTGCGAGAATTAATTTCGATGGGAGGGAGTATAGTTTTTTTTTTATTTGTGATCTGCTTGAGAAAAAAACTAGGGAGCTGCAAACAAATGAACTTATGAAAATATGTTTGAATTTGCTATTCTTGCATACTGTTCGTTAGTCATACCGGTAGTAACCTCGATAGCCGGATGTACCAAGGGGATTCACACGAGAGGATTATACCCAGGTTTAGACCATCACGGTGAAGGTAAAACTCTACTCCTAGGCTTGCATAGATATGGGGACCATGATAGGATTTACAAGGTTGTAGGTCGACTGCTACCGATCGAGGATCTTTGGCCACCTACAAACTCCTTGACTTGACCACCAAGTAGACGTGTGTCCTGGTGAGGCCAGGGGCTGAGTAACAGGTCATGGGATGCAACGAGTCATGTTGGGCCGAGTCTAGGTCGGCTAGGGTACTCCTGGTACATGAAACCATCAGATACCTCACAAATGAATTGGGATTTTCATGAAATCTGAACCTGGAGATGAGCTTGAGGTTTCCTTTTTGGATATTTTTGTTATGAGTGCAATTTTTTTTAAGGGAGCATGACTCCTCCAACACACTTGATGGTTTTCGCTCCCTCCTAGCACTACGGCCATCTTGGTCGTTGGCGGCTCTTCGCGTGTTAGCCTGCGTTGGCCTCTACGTGGCCCAATTTGTTTTCTCGTAGCTTTGGCATCCAATTAAACCAAGTGCTCCAATCATCCTGCAACTGGTAGTTATTGTCAAAATGGTGGCCTTTGTGGTCCTAGCAACAGCTCACAGTAGAGAAGAAGAAGGAAGTTTCCATAGGGTGGGAGGCTATGAAATAGTTCAAATCTGATGCAATATTAAAGAAAATAAATCAAGTAGCCCTAAGTGGTACCAAACACTATGTCCTAATAGTAAGTGATTTCTTTCAACCTGGTAGAAGAAAAAGAAGAAAAAGTGGAGTGCGCATGCTGACGAAGGGGAACAAGAAAGAATCACAAAAGTTCGACTTTGAGATCAACTTCTACATCAACTGAGAAATTAGTTCACATTTGAAAATTGACTGGGAAAGTTACTTTGGGTCCCTAAATTATTTATTAAATTTGGATTCCTTTTCTGCAAACTTGAGATTGATAACTTTGAGCCCCCATTAAAAAAACAGACCAACCAGGGCTAAACCATGTTGACATTTTTTAATAGAAGAGAACTCCGTGAGCACCACGCATTAGAGCCATAGGCGGGCTGGCTGCGTACTCAAGCACCTAGCCCATGGAGCGACGCCCCGTTCATATTTTGAGCCCCATTAACTTTTTGTTGACCATAGATGACAAATTTGTCCATTGGCCTTAGCAAAAGTGCAATGTAGGGTTCTATGCCGATAGTTTCTCACACGTCCCAGCATGCAGCGATATTGCACAAAAAAATGGCAAAATTATTTGTTAATAGCAATGAAACATACTCAAACAGTGAAAATTGGAGGAAAAGTAAAATAAATGAACATGGCGGTGTGATAAAATATCCATAACATTCTGGAAAATGTACTAAAAATATGGGATTTAAACATCAGAGAATGTCAAATGATTTAAGAAAAATAATCGGTAGGATGTATCATGATAAACTAGGGAATTTGAGGAACCTCTGCAATATTTTGTTAACATTCATAAAACTTTCCATACCCCCGCTAAAAAAATGTGCCATAGTTTTTCTTTTAACAATGTTTCTAATCGATTTGTGATTTGTGATTTGTGGGAATGATTAAATAAAGTTTTTTAAAAATTCTATTATTCTTGATTATGTTTTACCATAACCCTTGCTTTTTTGTTCTGTCGAAAATGTTGTCATTTCTACAAAAAAGGAAAAAAAGGTTGTGCCATCAGTCAGCTTTGACAGAGTTTAGGGAGAAAAATGCCTGATGTTAAGAGCATCTCAAACAGGCGCCGAACGCGCGGCGCGCTAAAAATCAGTTTGCAGCACGCCGACTGCCTGCTTTGGCGTGGCGGAGAGCGCTGGCTCCAGCGGCCGCGGTAAATTGCACGTGCGCGTACCTCCAGCAGGTGCGCTAGAATGGAGCGCTCGCGCTCTCGCACAAACACTCTGGACTACGGTGCATACGCATAGATTGATAGATAACGATATATAGATATTTCACAATACAATAGATAAAACGATACATCGCATAGATAGATAAAAGAATTACGGTGCAACTAGATAAAAACTACGGTGCAACTAGAACCTACTCCGAGTCATCCTCCTCCTCATCATCATCATCATCATCCTCGGTGGTGTTGTCCGAGGTATCGAGCAACACGTCATCCCAACGTTCATCGTCTGTCCCGAAGAACGACCTCCCACCGGCGTTAACGAGATCGCACTGCGATATGGCATGTGCCTTCCGCCGACATCTGTTCGCCCGCTCCGCGCGGCGCCTTGCCGTCCTCTCCGCCCAGAAGGCGTTCTCGGCAGCGACGTCCTCCGGGTGGCGCAGGCGCCACTCCACCATGGCTCGCTCATCCTCCTCGGCGATGAGGAGGCGGTGCTGCCGCCGATATCTGCGCGTGAGGCCTCCCTAGGCGGCACGCCGCCGCGTCGTACGCGCGGGCGGCCTCGTGCGAGGTCTCGAACGTGCCGGGGCCGGGCGGACGTCGCCGGACCGGATCTCGGAGTAGTAGGCGCCGGAGGGGTGCTTGCGAATGCCGCGGTAGCACGAAGATCCCCGGCGGCATGGCGGCATGGCGGCGCGGTGGGGGAAGGAAAGTGGCGGGGCGGGGAAGCAGCGAGGAAGCGGCAGAGCGCGCGTGGCCGTGTGAAGGGCGATGATTGGCAGCGTGGCGAGCGCCGCAATTTATAGGCGTGCCAGAAGCGGTGCGCCAAATCTAGCGCGCGGCTGCCTGCTTTCTCCCGCTCACGCGCAATCATTTTCAGCGCGCGCTACTTTTCCGCCTCCGCTGGAGCGCGCGAAAACGCCCGCGCGCTAAAAGTCCAATCTACCCCGCGCGCGCGTTTTTTGGCGCTGCAGTTGGAGATGCTCTAAAGTAAATAATCAAACTTATCCTGTATATACTGAGGTTTAGGGAGCAGTAGTTTGACTCCATGTTTTCGGTATAAGTGTGATAAATTAGCTTACTTGAAACAGTAACAGTCATTTCTACTTGTTTCTTAAGAAAGGCCGTCGATCGTACGGAAAACTATTTAGGATGACGTACTTACTTTCACAAATTTAAACATTAGTCAACATTAAACAATCTGTTTGGCTAGCTATAACAAAATAATTCACGAAATCAATTGTGCCCATCATGACTGACGACTTGACCAGAATCAACCACCTGCACGCGCGCGTTATAGCATGAGAAAAAGGATTCCGCGCTAGGCATGGAACTTCCACATGTATAGATTCACGTGGCTCTTGTTCCGTGTGACATTGATCACGTGGGCTTGCACACAAAACAAGTCTTGAATATATGTTTATGAAACGCATGCTCAGACTGGGGTCAAAAGGACAGGTTGGTCGAACTTTGTTTAACCTGAAAACCTTTGTTGGTTACACATGTGCCAAAACATTTATATTGGTATACTTTAAATAATGGTATGAACAAGCGCTCTAAGCATATTGGTTGCTGTGCACACGGTTTGTGTGCGATGGCGTGCTAGATCGTACACTGTTGGTCTGAGTGAATCGCGTGCGATGTCATGAACATAGTTTACATAAAGCAAAGCGTGTGATGAGTGATTTCATAGCATGCATTTCTTCTTATAAGTGAATCATGCGCGACATCGTCCACGCTATGTGAAACAGACTGTGTGATGTATGCCCTATCGCACACGGATCCGTATACCTAACCATGTGCACACGCGCCACAGGCTCGTCTTCTCCTACCTCTTCACCATGTTTTCCCATTGGTATGTATGTCCTTCTCGCACGCGCGCCCTACACATGTTGCCCATGGCCACGCCTTGACTCCACGAGGCACCGATGCCACTGTGGTGCATCTTCCGTCCTCCCACACCTTGTACGCCCGATCCTTGAAAATACCAATGTTTTTTACGCTCTATAAAAAATCCAATGGCCATTGACACCCCTGACACTCTAGCCCATGTAGCCCTCTCTCTCTCTCTGTGTGTGCGCGCGCGCGCGCGTGCCTTTGTGCGTGCGTGCATGTGTGTTGTCGAGCGCCCCCGAGAGACCCCATGATGATGCCCCTGTGCCATTGCCCACTACGTCCTGAACTTCTAATGGGCTTTGGGTTGCGTAACTGGGCCATGGGATGATATATGGGACACGTCGTGGGGGTAGTGCGAGAAGTAGACGTGATGTGCACATGAGTTGTATATTTGTTGAATACATATTTCTTATAAATAATGCAATTACGGTTTTTCCACCAAAAAGAAGTGGTATTCATCTAAATACCCATGAATTATGTTGGGACCGCCCTCCTTCCCGAAATAATTGGACACACATGATGGGTCTCTATGTACAGAAGGATACTTAATGGGAGCATAACTTATATTATAGCACTAGCTTTTACATAGTGCACTGAGCAAGATCCCATCACTTTATATAAGGATGTAATAATTGTATAACTTATATTAATTGTAATCATTTTAATTGGTTCCAAATGATCCTCTAATTATATAGGGATATTGGCTTCTTGATTATATTTCTCCCCCTCACCGTTTAAAATAGGTAGCCCGATATGTTCAGTAATTTGTTTGTTGCAAGTAGTACTATTAGGCACTTCCGATAATTCTTGAAAAACTTGTATAACTTCGGAGAGGGTACGCTCATCATAATAAATTTAATTCAATCAATAAAAAATAAAGTACACTACCAACCTTTTTTGACATCTTTATGCTATGCTTAATTTTAGGTTCAATTTCAGCATTCATGGTTTTGTTTCTTCTTTTCTCCCAATTCTTATCTAAGATGGCTTGAATATGCTTGAGAGTTTCTCCAATGTTAATTTTAGATGGTGTCAATCTATTATTCATCAAATCTATATAATTGTAGAGATTTAACTTTATCAAAGAGAGTGCTAATTTACCAAAAAAATGGTTCTAGGTCTTGATTTAGTTTCGGGTCAAAATTCATCACTTAATCATTCCCACAAATCTAGTAGGAAAATTATTACTCCCACATTAATTATATTAATGATAAGGACTATAATCATTATTTCGACAGTATTCATACATGCATTATTGTTGAAGTTATTTTGACGCCAACATGTTCTTTATTTTGCTCAGCAAGTTCACAGAATTCGGAATATCATAAGTACTAGATGATGCAGTATTAAAAGAAAACATAGACATACACATACCAGGTTTGGCATTTTAACTTTGAACCTCCTGGGTAGAGTTTAGCATTGTAGCCATAACCCTCTAAATATGTCATTTTGACATAATTTTCCATCATGCCGTCCAAAAATTTCGAGCTTGAGCTTGTGCCATGCATCTGAAGGTGCCATCTGCAGATGAATCTAACAATTATTCATACGTATGGTCCAATCCAACATAATAGGTGTGCAACATTAATTTTTACCTCCTTTTCGATCTTGAGATAAATGTTTATGGTTACATAACTTGTAGTTGTTTTAAAACCTTTTGCATTTCTTACAAAAATTAATATTATCAAGAGGCAAAGATGGAAACCACCTCCTCATCCAACAACCATCCACTCCCCCCACCACCTCCGCTGCACTGCTCAACCATTTTCTCGTCACCCTATGTCACCGCCACCTTCGCCCTGTGCAAGCGAGCCCTCGGCTAGGGATCGACCCAGAAGTGCTCAAAGAAGTCATCTAAATGAGACAACCCCAGCCGGCTTAAAGCATCAGCCGCCTCATTTTTTCTGCGATCAATGTGCTCCACTTGGTAACCCTTGAAGTGTCCAGCAATGGGATCAACTTCACGACGATAAGCCGCCATGAGAGGATCCTTGGAATCTCACTTGCCTGATACTTGTTGAGCCACCAAAGCCGAGTCGCCAAAGCATCTTACCCAGCTTAAACTCGTTTCTTTAGCCATCCGAATACCATAGAGTAAGGCTTCATACTCAGCTGAATTGTTAGTACAGGGAAACATCAACCTTAGCACATAACAAAATTTGTCACCTCGAGAGGAAGCTAAAATGACTCCAACCCCGAGCCCTCCAAATACCTGGACCCATCAAAGTGAATAGTCCAATATGTGTTGTCCGGCTTCTCTTCAGGCATCTGCAGCTCTGTCCAATCGTTGATGAAGTCCGCAAGTGCTTGAGACTTGATAGCAGTGTGGGGCACATACTTTAAACCATGAGGCCCAAGTTCAATGGCCCACTTGACGACTCGTCTTGTAGCCTCTCTGTTTTGAATGATATCTCCTAAAGGAGCAGAACTGACCACAGTGATGGGATGATCCAGGAAATATTGCTTAAACTTCTGGCTTACCATGAACACCCCATAAACGAGCTTCTGCCAATGTTGATATCTTTGCTTGGACTCAATAAGCACCTCACTGATGTAGTATATCAGCCGTTGAACCGGATGTTCCTTGCTAGCCTCCTTGCGCTCCACCACAATGGCCACAGTGACAGCACGTGTGTTAGCAGCCACATATAACAATAAGGGCTCCTTATCAATAGGAGCAGTAAGGACCGGCGGCTCAGCTAGCTGTCTCTTCAAATCTTCAAAGGCAGCGTTAGCAGCGTCACTCCAGACAAAGTCGTCCATCTTCTTCATCATCTAATATAGTGGTATGGCCTTCTCACCTAACCGGCTTATAAACCAGCTTAAAGCAGCAATACGACCCGCCAAACGTTGAACATCATTGATACACGCCGGCTATGCTAAAGAGGTGATGGTCTTGATCCTCTCCGGGTTAGCTTCAATGCCTCTATTAGAAACCAGAAAACCCAAAAGTTTGCCCGCTGGCACTCCAAAAACATACTTGGCCGGGTTAAGCATCATCTTGTAGACCCGGAGATTATCAAAGGTTTCATTTAGATCATCTATCAAGGTCTCCTTCTCTCTGGACTTCACCACAATGTCGTCCACATAGGCATGAACGTTGCGCCCAATCTGATTGTGAAGACAGTTCTGCACACATCGTTGATAAGTCGCCTGGGCACTCTTGAGCTCAAAAGGCATGGATACATAGCAGAAGGCTCCAAAGGGAGTGATAAAAGCAGTCTTCTCCTGGTCCTTAACTGCCATCTTGATCTGATGATAACCAGAATAAGCATCCAAAAAGCTCAAACGCTCATAACCCGTTGTAGCGTCAATGATTTGATCAATACGAGGGAGAGCGAAAGGATCAGCCGGACAAACCTTGTTTAAATCCATGTAATCCACACACATACACCAGGTGCCGTTCTTCTTAAGCACAAGCACCGGGTTAGCCAACCACTCTGGATGAAAAACTTCAACAATAAACCCGGATGCTAAGAGCCAGGCTACTTCCTCGCCAATGGCCTTACGCCTCTCCTCATTAAACCGCCGAAGAAACTGTCTGACCGGCTTAAATTTTGGATCAATATTGAGAGTGTGCTCAGTGAGTTCTCTTGGTACACCCGGCATGTCAGAAGGTTTCCATGCAAAGATGTCCCGGTTCTCACGGATGAACTCGATGAGCGCGCTTTCCTATTCAGAATCCAGGTTAGCACTGATACTGAACTGCTTAGATGAGTTGCCTGTAACAAAATCAACAAGGTTGGTGTCATTGACCGACTTAAACTTCATCACCGGCTCATGTTCTGTGGTCTCTGGTAGGCTTCTTCAAAGACGTCATGTCCGCCGGGTCAACGTTGTCCTTGTAAAACTTCAACTCCTCTGTTGCACAAACAGATTCAGCGTAAGCAGCATCGCCTTCCTCACATTCCAAGGCTATCTTCCGAGTCCCATGCACTGTGATCTGGCATCTTGAGCTGCAAATAAACATAACACGGTCGTGCCATGAACTTGGCATAAGCCGGCCATCAACAGGGCGTGATACGGGCTCTTGATTTTAACCACCTCAAAAGTTAACTTCTCAGCCCTAGATTCATGCTCATCTCCAAAGGCCACTTCCAGTTCAATCTTACCCACTGGGTACGCCGACTTACCAGGCACCACTCCATGGAAAACAATGTTGGACGTCTTAAGATTTTTATCAGTCAACCCCATGCGACGGAAAGTCTCATAATAGAGGATGTCGATGTTGCTGCCTCCATCCATGAGCACCTTAGTGAATTTATATCCACCAATCTGACGTGCCACCATCAAGGCCAAGTGACCCGGATTGTCGACCCAGGGAGGGTGATCTTCCCTACTCCATAGAATAGGCTGCTCAGACCATCTCAAATAATGAGGAACTGACGGTTCAACAGCGTTCACAGCCCTCTTATGAAGTTTCTGGTCCCGTTTGCACAAACTGGTGGTAAACACATGATACTGTCCACCATTCAGCTGCTTTGGATTACTCCTACTCCCGGTGGGAGTAGGACTCCCCCCTTGGCGCGCCCTCCTCCTGGTCGGCCGCCTCCCCCCTAGCTCCTTTATATACGTGGGTGGGGGGCACCCCAAGACAAACAAGTTGATCATTAATCTTTAGCCATGTGCGGTGCCCCCCTCCACCATAATCCACCTCGGTCATATCGTAGCGGTGCTTAGGTGAAGCCCTGCATCGGTAGCTTCATCAACACCGTCATCACGCCGTCGTGATGATGGAACCCTCCCTCGAAGCTCTACTGGATCATGAGTTCCTGGGACGTCACCGAGCTGAATGTGTGCAGATCGCGGAGGTGCCATACGTTCGGTACTAGGATCGGTCGATCGTGAAGACGTACGACTACATCAACCGCGTTGTCATAACGCTTTCGCTTACGGTCTACGAGGGTACGTGGACGACACTCTTCCCTCTCGTTGCTATGCATCACCATGATCTTGCATGTGCGTAGGAATTTTTTTTGAAATTACTACGTTCCCCAACACATACAACTTCTACTCGTTATCATGATAACAAGTCATTTCATCATCATCATAGTCATCTAACCAACCCTAATTAATTGTTCTTAGCACATGATCAGGATTATTAGCTAGGATATAACTACCCTCTCTAAGGTAGAATAGCATAAAACAAGATAGGCCTTAACTCTCCATTATGGAGAATGGAGATTATCATGTCTCTAATTCTTGCTCTTCACACAATGTTGCTTCCAAGTAGCTCCCTATGATTGACCATACATTTTTTCCAATATTTGATTGTCATATCTTCATCGGTTTTAGAAATCCAGTATGGACAACAGTGAGGCCTATTAGGATGACCTGACCGTAAGCTCATAACATCAAGGCGGACCTTTCGGAAACATTAGATGAGGCACACAATCCTTCGGGATAACATCAAGGCGGACCTTTCGGAAACATCAGATGAGGCACACAATCCTTCAGGATTTTCTGTTGAAAAACATAGTAATAACTTCGTAGTTAGCAATGTAGTTCAGTTTTGAAGAATTTATGCAAAAGATGCACGGACGTCGTAATAGTAAAAAAATCCATGCGATCTCCATGGATGTTATCGTAGTTTAACACGTGCAGTAGTGGCACGTATTGACCATAATATGCGGGAGTTTGATAATAGATATTGTAATTCTTAAGATCACTAATAAATGAGATAAGATGATCTTTCTCCTGATAAGTTAATTCTGCGTCATAAGTGTAGTACGTTCTGTCTACCATCTTCCGTATATTTTTTGAAGAATGAAAATAAGTTGTTAATGGAAATAAGTTGTCAACTATTTTAAAATAAACAATATTAAAAGAACACATGCATTAGAAAAGAAATATGGTACCTTAGTACTTTTGTTCTTCTCTAGTGAGTAGGAGTCCTAGCATCTTCCTCCTGCGCATTTGTTGAAACAATCCTTTCATCATTGAAACTTCGGCAAAGCTAATAATACACGAGAACATGGCATGCGTGCCATCAGCACAAGCAGGATGTTGTCTTAGTAAGGATACATTTGTACATATAGTGTGCTAAAAATTGAAACCAGATTTTCATGCAAAATAAGTTTCCAAAGCATTCCTTTAATACTTTTAGTTCCTTATTTTGTTGCCCCTTGTTTCCATCTCTTCCAAATACAAAGATAGCAAGGAAGCCAATGCAAAACTAGGCCAAAGCATGAAAAGTGATGCCACATCTGGCATCGCAGTCTAGTGAGCCTCTGTTAGCACTTGATAAAATCAATTAGCAATAGCAACAATAACAGTGCACATGTATTAGCACTTAATATATAATCCCAACAAGAGGATCTGTTGTTGTAGAAGATGCAATGCACATTTGTCCAGCTTAAAATATTTCTAAAATCAAATCACCAAAGAAGTACCTGTTTGTCTCACTTTATATTCTCAGAAGCTGAGATGGCTGGCTAGGATCAAGCAGCAGCAATGCAAGTGTCCCTCGCAGGTCATGTTTAACACTGAAGCAAAAGAAATTTGCATTGGTGTAAAACTACAACTATTAGCTCCTTCACCTTGTCAGACAGTCCCTTCAATCCAAGAATATACAACATCTAGAAGAAATAAAACCAATGACATAATTAGTAAACAATTTCAGCGACAAAAGGATAAACAAATTGGATTTTTAAAACAAAACATGCACCTGCACAAGTATATGTTATATTAACAAAAGTGCAGATCCCGTCCCACTCTTCACTTTTTGACAAAAAACTTCCGAATAGCAATCTTGGTGAGTGATCTCGACCGGGTTCGATCGGCATGGCGTGTCGTTCCTCCAGGAGTGGGTGCTGAGAGGAAGGATGGCAAACCTCCATTGTCAATCGGCCGGAGCTGCATCGTCATTTGGATCAGAGCATGGACGAAATCGAGATGGTAGAGGTTGAGGAATTTGTAGGACGTGAGGGTTTAGGGTGGGCATCACGAGAACTCACCCATATCTTGGGAGACGGCAGACCCGAGGTGCAGTCGTGTTCGTGCTTCAGGGGCTGCCACGTGCTATCCTCGCCGTCATCGCCTGTCGATGCCACTTCAGCGCCACGAGCATGGGACTGAGGGACGAAGGGAAGAGAAGGGAAGGAAGCGAGCTAATGACGTACCTATGTTTGGTATGTAATACCCTCCATTAAGAGTAGATATTTTCTTAAAATCGGTTATTTTGTTTCCTAATTAATGTGATTGAGCAAATTAAGGTAAGGTTAATTAATTTAGATTTGATATTTAGAGATTGATCGTGATTGATTCTTTCACATAAAGACATTACTAAAAATAACTTGCACCAGCATGGAAAGTTATGATCCGTTAAGATTTTTTTTCTTTGTGTGAGTGGGTGACGCGAAACTAAACCGGTGGGGTGGGGGAGGGACGAAAAAAACCAGCGAAATAAAACGGTTGAAAGTGGTGGGACGAAAATAAACCGTACGAGGCTACCAACTGCTCCATTAGGAGTAGAGATAACGACGGAAGTTTGGGCGTGTGCGGGACTCGATCGCGGGGTTTTTCTTGGTTTTTCACGGCTGAGGGGGAGGTGGGAGGAAGTACCAAAGAAGTACTAAAAAAGACCGGATGAGGTGGGACGAAAATAAAACCCGGAATGCGACCTACCAACTGAGACATTAGGAGTAGAGATTCCAGGTTTTTCCGTTGTAGGACATTTAGATCGCATCCGATTTTAGAAACGAGACGATTATTTCCGGATTCATTCCTTGCATGGCACTGAAGGAGAGTCAATCAATCTAGACCCATTTGCATCCCGGGTTTTGAAAAGAGGGGTTGCGTCCAGATTCCATCCCTCTGGGAGAGATTTGCCGCATTTGCTCATAACACTTGTAAAGAGCAAGTCTATTTCATAAGAATGTATCCGATTTTAGGAAAGAGAGGATTGCTTTCGGATTCATTCCTTGCATGGCACTGAAGAAGAGTAAAAATCAATGTAATCCCATTTGCGTTCCGATTTTTGATGGAGGGGATTGCGTCCGGATTCCATCCCTGATTTGCCGCATTTGCTCACGACACTCGTAAAGAGCAAATCAATTTCATAAGATTGCATACGATTTTAGGAAAGAGAGGATTGCTTCCGGATTCTTTCCTTCCTTTGCAGTATCCGGATTGAACGGCGAATTGACCATTTGACTCGTGTCGCGCGCACTCGACCTCGCATCTATACCCACGAGCCACCAACCTTCCTAGCAGCGCCCGTAGGCCCGCGACCAGGACTCATCCAACGCCCACCCCGCCACGCCGCTTCCCGGATCCACCTATATATATCCCGCACCAACCAGGAACTCCATTCACCAAGCAGCAAAGCAAGCCAGCTAATTACTACTAGCTCCTCCGCCTCTTCTTCTAGCTCTCCGGCAACAAAGCTAGCTAGCTAGCTCAACTTCATTAAGCCAATCCTGCTCTCCGCCTCCCAACCTTCTTTGCTCCTAATCAAGGGTTAAACTACCTACCTAACAGGAATGGGCAGCTTGGGCACCAACCCCATGTCCTTCTCCGCCATCTCCGACGACAAGGCAGCGTTCGAGCCGCTTAACCCCGAAGATGTCCGTGCATACCTTCACAAGGCCGTCGACTTCATCTCCGACTACTACACCAACATCGAGTCCATGCCCGTTCTTCCAAACGTGAAGCCGGGATACCTGCAAGACGAGCTCAGCGCGTCCCCGCCAACTTACTCCGCACCGTTTGATGTCACCATGAAGGAGCTCAGGACCTCTGTCGTCCCCGGCACGACGCATTGGGCTAGCCCCAACTTCTTCGCCTTCTTCCCCTCCACCAACAGCGCCGCTGCGATCGCTGGCGACCTCATCGCCTCGGCCATGAACACCGTCGGATTCACGTGGCAGGCTTCGCCTGCAGCGACCGAGATGGAGGTCCTCGCTCTCGACTGGCTTGCACAGCTCCTGCGCCTACCCACCACCTTCATGAATCGCACTAGCACTGCCCGTGGCACCGGTGGTGGCGTCATCCTCGGCACGACGAGCGAGGCAATGCTCGTCACGCTAGTCGCCGCCCGTGATGCAGCGCTGCGTCGAAGTGGCTCGGTCGGCGTGTCTGACATCCCACGGTTGGCTGTGTACGCTGCCGACCAGACCCACTCCACGTTCTTCAAGGCTTGTCGCCTCGCAGGCTTCGACCCCGCCAACATCCGGTCCATCCCTACCGGGCCGGAAACCAACTATGGGCTCGACCCGGCAAAGCTTCTCGAGGTTATGCAAGCTGATGCTGACGCCGGTCTCATGCCAACATATGTCTGCGCGACCGTGGGCACCACATCTTCCAACGTCGTTGACCCGATGGGTGCCATCGCGGACGTGGCCTCCATGTTCAATGCATGGGTCCACGTGGATGCTGCCTATGCTGGCAGCGCATGTATCTGCCCGGAGTTCCGCCACCATCTCGACGGGGTCGAGCTAGTGGACTCCATTAGCATGAGCCCACACAAGTGGCTTCTCACATGCCTCGATTGCACATGTCTCTACGTCCGTGATGCTCACCGGTTGAGCGACTCATTGGAGACCAACCCAGAGTACCTCAAGAACGATGCTACTGATTCTGGCGAGGTCACCGATCTTAAGGACATGCAGGTTGGCGTCGGTCGGCGCTTCCGTGGGCTCAAGCTTTGGATGGTCATGCGCACCTATGGTACCGCAAAGCTCCAAGAGCACATCCGTAGTGACGTTGCCATGGCCAAGATGTTTGAAGATTTCGTCCGTGACGACGATAGGTTTGAGGTGGTCGTACCAAGGAATTTTGCTCTTGTGTGCTTTAGGATCAAGGCAAGTGGAGCCATGACGGAGGAGGATGCCGACGAGGCCAACCGCTTGCTAATGGAGAATCTCAACAAGACTGGCAAGGCTTATCTTGCCCACACGGTGGTCGGTGACAAATTTGTGCTCCGTTTCGCCGTTGGATCGTCGCTGCAGGAGGAGAGGCATGTGAGAAGTGCATGGGACCTCATCAAGAAGACCACGAGCAGTATCATGGATTAAGTCCTAAACAAATTCCTATATTTAGGGTACAATTATTCTTTTACATTTCTTGTTTTTTTATTCTCCTTTGATTAGGATTATTATTTATTTGGACATGTGGTTCTTATTCCTTTTTTAGTTTATATATACCGACCAAGGGTCTATATATACTAGAAGAACACCCGTGCGTTGCAACGGGGCCACATTAACTTTAAGAGTTCAATATCAATTATGTTAATATTACATTTAATATTCTCATACATATCAAGTGACATTGACGACCTTTTTACCATCAAATTCTCACACACACTCTCTCCCTCCCTCCTCCTCACTCTCTCTCCCCCTCTCCCTCTCTCTCTCTCTCTCTAACACACACACATATCCATCTTATTGGGTACGGGACCATAATCCATCTATTTCACACGCACACGCGCTAGTGCATAACAATATGGATTATAAAACAGGTTCAAGGTAGTAACAAGGATTCTTCTCATGCATTAATAAACAAATGTTCTGCACTAAAGACAAGATAACCAATTCCCAAAGTGCATCAGAGCATCACAGAACATTACTGGCAAGATAAATGCACGACGATACACCCGACTCATTTAATTAATATAATTAAATTATCAGTAAATTAGTCACCAAATTGCTCGGATGAACCGGAACAGAGCCAACATATATCATCCTAGACAAACGCAACATCAACCATTTACCTTGGTACTTTAGGGACCGACAGGAGGATGCATGTAGAAGCGCTTCTTGCCTGCGAATCCACAGTCAGAGAGAGAAATTGGAACCCATTCCCATCACCAACTGATAAAGAAAGCATGTAAGAAAATTGATATCGGGCCAACTTGGATCTTCGGTGATTGTCCGCCGGTATGGAGAATTTAGGAGGGTGGGTGCAGGGAGTGGCCTTGTGGATGATGGATGGAGGCGCGGAGGGATGTGGTCACCGGAAGGTCGAAAGCGGAGAGGGTCGGGCACGTTAGGTGGAGCCAGTGGTGCGCGACAACCGGAGGCGGCCCAATCGTGGGCGGCGAACCGACGATAGCCTCGGCCCATCTCTCGACGCAGCGAAGATAGAGAGGGCGGCACTGCCGGTGCTCGAGGCCGCCGCTCGGCACCATCTACATCGAGGGGAAAGAGAGGCGAGAAAGCGATAGGGTGATGCGGGGCTAGGGATTGCGGAGGAGGGTGGGGGTGTGCGATTTGAATGGATGGTTCTGCCCACCGTTTTCTTGTACGTGGTGGTGGAGATGGCGGCGTCCAGCCATGCAGGAGAGGCATGGGTCGAGGCGGGAACGCGGCGAGGCGCAGTAGCAGAGGCGGGGGCGATTTTTTGCTACTGAGATGTAGGGTATGGGATTGACGTTCATGTTCTCTTTTCCTTTTTAACGGGAGATGGATGCGATTTTTTCACGAGGGGAGAGATGCGACCACGTACAGATTCCATAATAAATTAATTAGGTCCATAACGGGATTTCTTTACAATGCGTTAAGATTTACGTGTTAGTTTTCTTAATAAAGAAATGCACTGATGTAGGGATCGACTGATTCGGATAAGGAAAGATAGATTCGTGATCTTTTGTATGTTAGGAAATTAGTGGTTTGCAAGGAAAGAGTGGAGAGAAAAAGAACCAATGCGACCACGTATAGATTCCATAATAAATTAATTAGGTCCATAACGGGATTTGTTTGCAATGTGTTAAGATTTACGTGTTAGTTTTCTTAATAAAGAAATGCACTGATGTAGGGCGCGATTGGTTCGGGTAAGGAAAGATAGATTCGTGATCTTTTGTATGTTAGGAAATTATTGGTTTGCAAGGAAAGAGTGGAGAGAAAAAGAACCAGTACGAGGGGGTGGTGGGAGGTGGGACGAATAAAAACCGGACGAAATTGGGAGGTGGGAGGGGGCGAGTAAAAACCGACAAAAAAACCAACAAAATTGGGAGGTGGGAGAGAGGATGAAAAAAAACCAGGGAAGGTGGGAGGAGGACAAAAATAAACCGTACGAGGCTACCAACTGCTCCATTAGGAGTAGAGATTGTTTGTGAAAATAACATGCGACGACGACTTAGCGAGCGGATCCCCTTAAAAAAGACATAGCGAGCAGATTCCCCTAAAACTGGTAGAAATGGATACGATTGATGACATTGATAAATAGTGATGAATGTTGGCATAATTTACTATCATCATGCATGGAAACGAATCATCAAGAAAAAGAATACTTCCTATTACTACAGTCATAGGAAGCTTCCTAATCTCTGCTACCAAACAGTTTCTGCCCAAACAAGGAAGGAAAGTTATGGACGTGATTCGAAAGGAAACAAACGTTATGAAGATTAATTAATTTAGATTTGATCTTTAGAGATTGATTGTGATTGATTCTTTTACATAAAGACATTACTAAATAATTTGCGTCAGTATGGAAAGTTCTGATCCGTTCAGTTTTTTTTGTTGTGTGAGAGGGTGAAGTGAAAATAAACCGATGAAGTGGGGGAGGCGACGAAAAAAATCTATGACAGTTAACCTACGAAAAAAAACCGGACAAAAGTGGTGGGACGAAAATTGACTGGCGAAGACTACCAACTGCTCCATTAGGAGTAGAGATTGGTTGGTTCGATTTTTTTTGTGTGGAGGGAACTACCTGGGAGGTGGGAGGGAGTACGAAAATAAACCGTCTCGGCTGAGCGGGAGGTGGGAGCAAGTACCAAAGAAGTACCAAAAAAGACCGGGTGAGGTGGGACGAAAATAAAACCCGGAACGCGACCTACCAACTGAGACATTAGGAGTAGAGATATTAACAAAAGTGCAGATCCCGTCCCACTCTTCACTTTTTGACAAAAAACTTCCGAATAGCAATCTTGGTGAGTGATCTCGACCGGGTTCAATCGGCATGGCGTGTCGTTCCTCCAGGAGTGGGTGCTGAGAGGAAGGATGGCAAACCTCCATTGTCAATCGGCCGGAGCTGCATCGTCATTTGGATCAGAGCATGGACGAAATCGAGATGGTAGAGGTTGAGGAATTTATAGGACGTGAGGGTTTAGGGTGGGCATCACGAGAACTCACCCATATCTTGGGAGACGGCAGACCCGAGGTGCAGTCGTGTTCGTGCTTCAGGGGCTGCCACGTGATGTCCTCGCCGTCATCGCCTGTCGATGCCACTTCAGCGCCACGAGCATGGGACTGAGGGACGAAGGGAAGAGAAGGGAAGGAAGCGAGCTAATGACGTACCTATGTTTGGTATGTAATACCCTCCATTAAGAGTAGATATTTTCTTAAAATCGGTTATTTTGTTTCCTAATTAATGTGATTGAGCAATTTAAGGTAAGGTTAATTAATTTAGATTTGATATTTAGAGATTGATCGTGATTAATTCTTTCACATAAAGACATTACTAAAAATAACTTGCACCAGCATGGAAAGTTTTGATCCGTTAAGATTTTTTTCGTTGTGTGAGAGGGTGACGCGAAACTAAACAGGTGGGGTAGGGGAGGGACGAAAAAAAACCAGCGAAATAAAACGGGTGGGAGGTGGGAGGAAGTACCAAAGAAGTACCAAAAAAGACCGGGTGAGGTGGGACGAAAATAAAACCCGAAACGCGACCTACCAACTGAGACATTAGGAGTAGAGATAGCAGGCCGGTGCCAAAGAAATTAATTACAGACTGTAAAAGGGCTTATACTGAATAAACACGATATGCTATTTTTTCTTTATTTGTTACCGTACTCTGCTAGCAAGTGACGAATGCAAGCCCACTCATCTCGACCAAGAAATATACGTTGCACTCAGTAGGTTTTTCAGGTTTCAAGATGCCAAACCGAAGCCACTCGGTCACCGTGTGTTCTCAACTTTCCATCAGTTAATTGGTCCTATCTACATGTCGTACAATCCGATCTCCAAAGTCGGATAGGGCATATACTTGCACGTCTGAATTAACAGCACTTGCGCCGCAGCATGAACAAAGCGAAAACACAGGGTCAGAGTTTTGACACGGACGTGCGGATTCGCAGATGAGGGAAAGATCGACAAGTAATTTCATGTTTGAGTATGAAAATGCAGCTTAATTAAAGCTTGAATCAAACAAAGCAAAGCAGAAATACAAGTGGCCAAGTGGGAGTACTAGAGTAGGACAATACTACAGTAAAAAACGACTGTTTACTAAATGAAACGATTGGTACTTGCAACCAGTCACCCATCCGTCACCCACCTCAAACTATACATCAGATGATTCACTCGTGGGATCAGCTCTTTCAGGTTATTGCACTCAGTTGTTTGGTTTTGGTTTTATTTACGTTGGCTTGGATTTTAATTTTGTTACGGTGGTGTTTATTTCATTTGTATATCGTGATGGGCTGCAGTTGAGGCAGTATTTGTTCTGTGAAGATACATATTTGGGCCTTGGTGTAGCCTCTGTTGGTTGTGTGAGCCCCTTGAAAGGAAGAGTATTTGTACCACTTGGGTGCTCTGCACCCCTATATGAACATTAAGTTTTAAAAATATATTGAGAAATTTCAAAAAAAGAATCTATAATTTTGGGATATGAAATCTGGGTGCCCAATCTACGTTCATGTGAAATTTCGTGAAAAAACCAGGAAACATATATGTGGCAAAAAGACAAAAAATCCTACGTATAGAAAAAACTATTTAGATGGATGAGGGAGTCCCGGATTAGGGGGTGTCCGAATAGCCGGACTACCATCATCGGCCGAACTATCATCGGCCGGACTATCATCATCGACCGGACTCCAAGACTATGAAGATGCAAGATTGAAGACTTCGTCCCGTGTCCGGATGGGACTTTCCTTGGCGTGGAAGGCAAGCTTAGCGATACGGATACGTAGATCTCCTACCATTGTAACCGACTCTATGTAACCCTAGCCCTCTCCGGTGTCTATATAAACCGGATGGCTCTAGTCCGTAGGACAACAACAACCATTACAATCATACCATAGGCTAGTTTTTAGGGTTTAGCCTCCTTGATCTCGTGGTAGATCCACTCTTGTAAACATCCACAATATCAATATCAATCAAGCAGGACGTAGAGTTTTACCTCCATCAAGAGGGCCCGAACCTGGGTAAAACATCGTGTCCCTTGTCTCCTGTTACCATCCGCCTAGACGCACAGTTCGGGACCCCCTACCCGAGATCCGCCAGTTTTGACACCGACATTGGTGTTTTCATTGAGAGTTCCTCCGTGCCGTCACCGATAGGAAGGATGCCTCTTCCCGTCTTCAAGGACGGCATCTTCGCCGATGGAGCCTTGGCCGCTGACCAAACTATCCGGCTAGGAGGTTTTCTTATGACCGCATGTCCGGCCACCGCTTCAACGATGACCTCTCGTGTCATCGAGAGCAATCTTCACGTCAACTCGGAATTCACCGAGCAGTTAGATCCAGCAGAGCTCTCGTCTGTAAACGAACTCTTGGATCGAATCGCCGCCCTGGGAGTCGCTACAGACTACAATCGGATCGGGCTTAAAACCGATCTGAGAGAGATTAACTCTCCCCAGGTTACCCACCACGTCACGGTGGTAGAGGAACATCGCGACGATCCTTCTTCCATATTGAAAACTAGTCGTGTCCGGGCTACCGAACCCTCCATGCCGGATTCCACGGAGGAGCGGGTTCCGATCAAGCACTGAACATAAATTCAGGCATCGGATCGGACTCGTTGGACAACGTTCCACTTTCCAAGCTTCCAAATTCGGAAACTTCTCGGCCCTTGAGCCTCGAGATGGGCAGGGTCCCAGACTCAATTAGGCCCGCCCGTCCAGATATATGCGATCTATCTCTAATCCGGCAAGAGCCAGGCGAAACAGTACATCATTACTGGGCCAGATTCCTCCTGGTCATGGATCGGATAAAGGACTGCCGAGAGGAAAACGCAATCTCGATCTTTTGCAACAATTGCACGGACAGGGGAATCTTGAACGCCGTCAGCCATCGTGAAATCACGCGTTTCGCCGACTTGGCATCCATAGTGCGAAAGTACTGTGCCATAGAAAGTTTCCGGAAAACCGAAGATATGTTTTGGGATAATCCGGCCCCGAACATAGCCCCAGTCCGCAACAAAAGGGTGCATTACACTCAGGCGCCAAGTACAAGAACCAAAAAACAGAAGCCCCTTAAAGGGAACGGAACCATACTGGAGGGATGGCTCAGCAAACCCTGTACAATTCACAGTACCAAGGGCGCCACCCCAACACATAGCCTTCGTACATGTTGGATATTACGGCAGGTGGCCAAAAGTGGCGAGGAGCTTCTAGCCCCGCGAAACCACACAAACAATACCGGTACGGTATCAACCGTCTTTGAGACTTTCGCATCAAACAATATGCGGAAACGAACGATCCACAGCCTTGCCGAAGTCTACCAAGTAGCAACAACAAATCCTTGGAGCGACGCGGCCATCACCTTCAACGCCAGCGACGAACCTAAATTCCGAACAGCCCGAGCACCAGCCGCATTGGTCCTCAGTCCAATAGTGGACGGCTTTCGACTTACCAAGGTACTCATGGATGGCGGCAGCGGATTGAACCTCATTTACGAGGAAACTCTTCAAAAAATGGAAATAGACTGGAGCGCATTGAGCGAAGCAGCACAACCTTCAGAGGAATAATCCCTAGCCGGGAAGCACGCTGCACCGGAAAAATCACACTCGATGTGGTGTTCGGCTCGTCGGACGATTACAGGTCCGAAGAAATCACGTTCCAAGTGGCCCCGCTCAGCAGCGGATACCACGCTATATTAGGACGAGAGGCGTTCACAACTTTCCAAGTCGTACCCCATTACGGGTATATGAAGCTCAAAATGCCTGGGCCCGGCGGGATAATCACTCTCGTTAGTGATCCGGACATAGCACTCCGCGCCGAAAACAAAACAGCCGCATTAGCCCTGGAGGCACTATCCGAAGCCCTAGCGGCAGAGGAACTCACCGTGCTGCGCGCTATGGTGCACAGAGACGACGTGATACTCGATAAGAGATCCAAGTCCACCTCCTTTAAACCAGCGGATGAAATTATAAAATTCCAAGTCCACCCAACGGACCCGACAAAGACGGCCTCCATCGGGAAACAGTTGAACCCTGATGTAGACGCCGCGCTGCGAGAATTCCTTTGGGAAAATTGGGACATTTTCGCCTGGCATCCTTCAGATATGCCAGGAATCCCTCGCAGGCTGGCAGAGCATAGCCTAAACATCCTAAAAGGGTTCAAGCAAGTCAAACAGGCTCTTCGACGATTTTCCGAACCCAAAAGACACGCAATGGGAGAAGAACTAGCCAAACTATTGGAAGCCGGATTCATCAGAGACATCAAACATCCGGATTGGCTAGTAAACCTGGTAATGGTACCAAAGAAGGACAGATCCTGGCGCCTATGTGTCGATTTCAAAGACCTAAATAAAGCCTGCCCAAAGGATCCCTTCCCCCTCCCCCACATCGACCAAATCATCGATGCCACTGCAGGGCACGATTCATTGTGCTTCCTGGACGCATACTCCGGCTATCATCAAATCAAGATGGCAGAAGCGGATCAAGCCGCAATGGCGTTCATTACTCCATATGGACCATTCTGCTTCAACACGATGCCCTTCGGAGTTAAAAACGCCGGCGCAACATATCAGCGCATGATTCAGACATGTCTGGCTAGCCAGATCGGCAAAACAGTAGAGGCATATGTAGACGACGTAGTCGTCAAAACCAAACACGTCGAAACTCTAGTAGACGACTTGAGGGTCACATTCGACAACCTCCGAGCATATGACATCAAGCTGAATCCGGAAAAATGCGTTTTCGGCGTACCAGCCAGAAAGCTCTTGGGCTTCATTGTATCCGGTAGAGGAATTGAAGCAAATCCGGCCAAAATCCGAGCCCTATCACAGTTGGATATTCCAAAAAACCTCAAACAGATCCAGAAATTGACTGGATGCGTGGCGGCTCTCAGCCGCTTTATCTCCCACCTAGGAGAAAAGGCATTGCCCCTCTATCGCCTCCTCAGGCACACTGAACACTTCGAGTGGACGGATGCTGCCACTGCCGGACTCGAAGAAATAAAGGCCATATTGGCAACGAATCCGGTCCTGGTTGCGCCCAACCTGGGCGAACCTATGTTGTTATACATCGCGGCAACACATCAAGTAGTAAGCGCGGTGCTCGTCGTAGAACGAGAGACAGAAGGGCATAAATCCCCTCTTCAAAAACCAGTGTACTACGTATCCACTGTTTTAACGCCCTGCAAGTCCCGTTACCCGCACTATCAAAAGATAGCGTATGCGGTGTTCATGGCATCCCGGAAGCTCCAACACTACTTTCAAGAGTGTTCAATAACAGTGGCCTCCGAAGCACCCCTAAATGACATTATAAATAACCGCGACGCAACGGGCAGGATCGCAAAATGGGCCATTGAGCTCTTACCATTCGACATAACTTACAAACCCCGGCGAGCTATAAAGTCGCAAGTTTTGGCTGACTTTGTCGCTGAGTGGACCGAAGCCGAACTCCCCAAAGAGTACGGCGCATACTCCAATTGGATTATGCATTTCGACGGCTCCAAAATGTTGGCCGGATTGGGGGCTGGCATCGTAATAACGTCCCCAACTGGGGACAGAGTCCAATACATACTTCAGATAATGTACACGGACTCCAACAACGCAGCCGAATACGAGACCCTCTTACATGGCCTCCGGATGGCAATCTCCATGGGCATCCAACGCCTAGAGGTGCGCGGGGACTCAAACCTCGCAATATCCCAAGTAAATGGAGACTTTGATGCCAAGGATCCAAAAATGGCAGCCTATCGCAACGCCGTCCTTAAAATGTCAGCTCGGTTCGAAGGACTTGAATTCCACCACGTAGCCAGAGATAATAACCAAGCGGCCGACGTATTGGCACGCATCGGCGCAAAACGTGACGCTGTCCCTCCAAATATCTTCCTGGAACGGTTGTTCAAGCCATCCGTACTATGGGAAGAGGAGTCCGGAAATAACAAACCGGAGGCAGCCGCAGAACAATCTGACATAACCGGCGATCCAGCCGGCGAAACAACACCCTCAGCTCACGAGATAATGGCAGTAATCGCCCCATGGACAGAGCCGTTCCTAGCCTACTTGCTTAGGCAGGAACTCCCCGAAGACCATAATGAGGCCCGCTGCGTAGTCCGGCGATCTAAAGCCTACAAGGTCCATGAGGGAGAACTCTATAAGAAAAGCACAACCGGAGTCCTTCAAAGGTGTATCTCCGAAGAGGAAGGGCGAGACCTTCTGGCTGAAATTCACGCCGGACTAGGCGGACACCACGCCGCAGCCCGGGCCCTTGTAGGAAAGGCATTCCGTACAGGATTTTATTGGCCGACGGCCCGGGCAGATGCTCAGGACTTAGTCCGAAGATGCATCGGTTGTCAGCTCTTTGCTAATCAGAGCCACATGCCACCCACCGCCCTCAAAACTATACCCATTACCTGGCCGTTCGCGGTCTGGGGGCTTGACATGGTTGGACCACTTAAAGGGGGAACCCACAAGCAAAGGTACCTATTGGTCATGGTGGATAAATTCACCAAATGGATAGATGCCAAGCCAGTTAAAACGGCAGAGTCCGGACCAGTGATAGACTTTATATCCGGGGTAGTACACCGTTATGGTGTCCCCCACAGCATCATCACCGATAACGGCACGAACTTCACGGCCGATGAGGTTAAATCATGGTGCAAAAATATGGGCATCAAGCTCGATTACGCTTCAGTCTATCATCCTCAAACCAACGGTCAAGTGGAACGAGCAAATGGTCTAATAATGAGCGGCATCAAACCCAGACTAGTGCGGTCCCTTACGAAATCTGACACGCACTGGGTAGAGGAGCTCGACTCCGTACTCTGGGGGCTGCGGACAACGCCTAACCATACTACCGGATTCACACCATTTTTTATGGTATACGGCGCAGAAGCAGTTTTGCCCTGCGACATAATTCATGACTCACCTCGAGTGCGCATGTACGAATAAAGAGAAGCCGAGTTGGATCGGCAGGACAGCTTGGACGCATTGGGGGAAGAACGCGACGTCGCCAAGGCTCGTTCCGCATTCTATCAGCAGCAGGCTTGAAGATACCAAAGCAGAGAAGTACGGGCCAAGACTTACAACATTGGCGAACTGGTTCTACGCCTGCCGGACAAGAAAAAGGACAAGCTCAAGCCCAAATGGGAAGGCCCCTTCATCATTGATAAAGTCTTGACCGGGGAGCGTACCGTCTATGAAATACGTCGGATAACCGACTCGAGCCGAATCCATGGAACGCAGCCCGCCTCCGAAGATTCTATGCCTAGCGCCGGACTAAGAGTTCGTCCCTTTCCCCCCGTCCAAATTTTTTTTACTTCAGCTGCCTTTTGTTTATCTTTTTCTTCTCAACCGTATTCATCAAAGCCTTAAAAGGCCTACTTGCGCATCCTTCACGCGCAATTGATGTGCTATCCGCACTCATTATACCTGGGGGGCTTCTTTACCAGAAGCTTAATTATAAGGGCTTCATGCCCAGCACATGTGTCAAGCCTCCACATGTACCTTTTATTCACCATTATATGCATCGATATGACTTAAGTTTTAGCCAAGCTGGGTTGCCTGGCTCCTGTGCTTACCCCTACGTTCCCGATTGTTCGGCTAGGAGGTAAAGGGAGCACCTCTGCGATTGTTACAGCCGGGTCAGCCGGATGTGTACCTCAGACTGGGTGAAGCCGAAAGCTAGCGTTCTCAAGGGAATATTCGGTCGGTGACTTAAAAGATGATTTTTTATCCACTTATTTATCTGCCCCCAGATGTTTTTCTGCTTTTTTCGCAGTCCGGACATGCACTTTAGGGCATGCCACCCCCAGAGGAAAGGAACCCTTAACGGAACTATTCTTCCTGGAAGATGTTTCTTACTACCCATGTAATATAACATAACTAGTTGGGCACTTGTCTGATAAAGCACTAATGACCCCTACGCCTGGTCTCCATGCATACCCCGGTTGTTTCATAACCGAGAAGGTATTCGAACACACTCCGGACTCTAGGGTCCCGAGGTCGAAGCGAAAAGGTCGGCAAAGACAAACGATCTACAATCCGGCTAGAAGGCATTTTATATGTCATTTTATAATACATTGTCAAATCGACTGATTGTATTCTTCCTCAATCCCGTCTAACAGGTTGTCTAATTTACAGTCCTGTTGGGAAAATTTAGCGGCCAACTCTACTTGGCCGTATACTAAACTCACAGGGATCTCCTTCCCATCGGGCCCACAGGTCCGACTTCAGCCATGTGGTGGGGATCCGCCTTCTTGTACCACGTCTTTACCATGGCCCAGGCCTCCCTGGCACCTTGGCGGCAGGCCGAAATCTTCCATAAATGGAAGCGCTGCCGCACTCCCTGAAGCTTCTCCGCAAGCTCCCCAAGACCCTCGGGTAAGGAGAAGGCTGGCCATAAAGCCTGGATGACGCCGCTCATTGCCTGCCGAACTCGTTCGATCAGTTGCAACAATTCAGGAAGTTGATCACCCGTTGATACGGGCATCTCCTCCGCAGGGCGACCTGTGAGCATACCTGCAGACATATTCTATCAAATCGACTTCCTCGTCGAACTCTTCTTTTCAAAGGAGTTCGCTCAAGCACTTACTATAGATGCCGCGACGAAGCCGCTGATTCTCCTTAACGGAGCCCGACAGCTCGGCCCCAACGCCTTTCAGCTCTTCTCCAAGCTGGGCATGGGCATCCTGGAGCTTGTTCCTTTCATGTTGCACCTTATGCAGCACCCTCTCGCCGGCCTTTAGTTGGCGCAGAAGTTCTTGCCTGTCTGGATCTTGTCCGGCAGCACCTGCAACGTCATTTTTTAGACTTGCGCAAAGGCCAAACGCTACTTATCTTTCTAAAATAATGCGTTACCAGGAGAGGTTCCTGTGTTTCCTCCTGCGCTAG
Source organism: Triticum aestivum (assembly GCF_018294505.1). Lineage (NCBI taxonomy): Eukaryota > Viridiplantae > Streptophyta > Magnoliopsida > Poales > Poaceae > Triticum > Triticum aestivum. The sequence goes on along the minus strand of NC_057798.1, from coordinate 750,406,742 downwards.
AGAGTGCGGCCTCAAGTTGGGCCTTGCACTCCTACAGCTCCTGAGACAGTTGGGTATTCTTCTCGGTAAGATCCTACGTTTCATATGATCCTTAAATCAGTTAATATAACTACTTTAAGTCTCGGGGGCTACTGGCATATACAACTATTAAATTCTCTTACCCGTATGTCTTTTACATACTGCTCCGTGGCTCTGGTAAAACCATCTTGAGCAGCACGAAGGTGCGCGTCCCCCGCGTTAAAGGCATTCAATGCCTCGGGAGAGAAGCACGCGTCACGAAATACTGTCCGGCGGCGCCTGTGATTCATGGCACTCTCCACCTCAGACTTGGTGGCGGACAGTCTGTCGGCATCCTCCGTCGGAGGAACGTCCGGCTCGCACCTTACGCTCGCCTCCCCCTCCAGACCAGGTGCTGGAGCCTGGCTGGTAGTGGTTGGATTGGCAACCTCCACGCCCGCAGTCCGGCGGGCGCTTTTTTCCCTACAAAAGTCATGAGCACTCAAACGCTTCCTAGGAACGTTGCTCTAAATAATGAATTGTGAGCTACACCTTTGCGGCGACGTTTCAGTCCGCGCCGCGCTCCTCTTCCGCCTACTGGTCCGGACTGGCCTTTGTTGGTCAGCCACCGCGGGCTCGGCTTCTCGCCCTAGGGGCGCCTCCTGCACGGCGCCATTATATACGGTGGTCAGAAATAAGCAAGGAAGGAATGACGGTGTCAGGACTTCGGTCGCAATCACCTGGGAAGCCGGATATAGTCCGGGATAGTCGGCCGTGATGGTGACTAAAGCATTGTCCATCCTGAGCTGGTGGAACACCCCGTCGATTAGCTCCACCTTTATGTCCGGATCCTCTTCGGAGGCCGGATCCCGGGATCTCTCTGGATTCTCAGGTTGCGGAGCTGGACTTAGCATGTCCTCCACGATCCGGCGCAGTTCCTGCGTCGAAAGAAGAACACAATATAAGAAACTTAAGTTTCAAAAAGCATGGGTCGGGCACGCAGAGTGTTCGCTTACCCAAGGCCGAGGATTATTCATGGAGAACCCATTTAACGGGTTCGTCCGAAGGAAATCCTCCTTCTCCCCCTTATACAGGCCGGACAGGATCGTCACCAGGTCTTCGACCGAATCCGGCCCTTTACGGCCATGACGGGTGGCATCGTCCTCCCCGTTGAAATCCCACATGGGGTGGCCCCTGTATTGTAGTGGCTGCACCCCCCGCATAATGCATGTTGCCGTGACTCCAATCATGGTCAACCCGGAATGGGCCAGTAACCTTATTCGGCCCATCAAATAATGGACGCTCTTGTCTTCCTCCAGTTGGGGGCTCCGCAGACGCCAACTAAGGTGTTTCTTCAGAGGAGCATTGCTGAACTCCGGGAGGCCGATCCGAACAGGGTCCGGCAGCGGAGCGTCTTCTATATAAAACCATCCCGAAGGCCAGTCTTCGGACGCCTTCTTAGGGGCTCCGGATGGATATCTGGTCCCGGCAATACGCCATATTTCGGCGCCGCCCACTTGATATATGGACCCCTCGTGAGAGCGGGGTACAAGGCAGAACAACCTCTTCCACAGCGCAAAATGGGGCTCGACGCCCAGGAATAGCTCGCAAAGAGCTACGTAACCCGCAATATGCAGGATTGAGGCGGGCGTGAGGTGATGAAGCTGGAGTCCGTAGAACTCCAGGAGCCCGCGGAGGAATGGATGTACAGGAAATCCGAGCCCCCTTATCAGATAGGGGACGAAGCATACCCGCTCCCCTTTGTTGGGACTTGGGGTAACCTCCGCTTGCTTCCCACCTTTGTAGGTGGCCAGCCCGGCTTGAACCGGAACCATAAAGGCCGGAGGGAGATATCCCCCCGCTTGGAGCTTCACCAGCTCGTTGTGCAGAACAGAGCATCTCCTCCAATCTCCTGGCAAAGGGCTGGGAGCGCGAGAAGAGGAGCCGCGTTGACGGTCCATGATGGAATGGATTCTTGGTCGAAAGCGCTCCGATGAGTATTTGCGGGAGGAAGATGGTGATTTGGATCTGGATTCTTGCCTCCCTTATAGGCAGATTATTCCCACAACTAGGGGGTAAAACATAAAAGACACCCTGGCTTTTCACATCCGCGCGACGCGTGGAAGAAGGCCATTATTGGGCGTGGAAGCCAAGACACGCAACATTGATGAGGAAGCCGGACACTGTTCGGCAGGTACGTAGAACTTGAAGGAGAACCCGCCTTGCAACGCCGAAGACTACACACACGCTGGACTTATCGTCATTGAAGCCTGGTTCGGGGGCTACTGAGGGAGTCCCGGATTAGGGGGTGTCCGGATAGCCGGACTACCATCATCGGCCGAACTATCATCGGCCGGACTATCATCATCGACCGGACTCCAAGACTATGAAGATGCAAGATTGAAGACTTCGTCCCGTGTCCGGATGGGACTTTTCTTGGCGTGGAAGGCAAGCTTGGCGATACGGATACGTAGATCTCCTACCATTGTAACCGACTCTATGTAACCCTAGCCCTCTCCGGTGTCTATATAAACCGGATGGCTCTAGTCCGTAGGACAACAACAACCATTACAATCATACCATAGGCTAGCTTCTAGGGTTTAGCCTCCTTGATCTCGTGGTAGATCCACTCTTGTAAACATCCACAATATCAATATCAATCAAGCAGGACGTAGGGTTTTACCTCCATCAAGAGGGCCCGAACCTGGGTAAAACATCGTGTCCCTTGTCTCCTGTTACCATCCGCCTAGACGCACAGTTCGGGACCCCCTACCCGAGATCCGCCGGTTTTGACACCGACAATGGACTTTAGTTCGTACTTTATTTTCTTTGCCATAGATACATTTTCTGGTATTTTTCTACAAAACTTCATAAGTTTCATATCCCAAGATTTCGGATTTTTTTTCTTTGAATTTATCTCCTATTTTTGGGGGGTGGAGCACCCAGGTGCTCCAGTGTATCCCCCCCCCCCTGAAACCTCTTGTTCTACGTTGAAATTGCACATAGGGCAAGCAATGAAGATATCACTTGCTCAGCTCGGCTCCCGGCTCCGCTCGCTCACTTACTTTTTTCGCTTGCTTCACTACTAGTTTAGAAAACAAAATGGCTCTCAACTTTTTTAATTTGAATGAGTTGTTAAATAAAAATGTGTTCACAGATTTAGAAAATCTCATGAATTAAAAATCCATGAATTTGAAAAAAAATCATGGCTTAAAAATCATTAATTTCAAATAATGTTCACGAATTTGAAAAAGGATGCACAAATGTAAAAAATTCATAGACTGGAATATTTTCATGAACTTTATTAATATTCATGAACTTGAAAAATGTTCGCCAAAAAATATTCATGTTTTTAAATAATATTCATGAATTATAATGAAAAATAAAAAGAATCAATAAAGGAAAAGAAAAGGGAAATAGAAAATTTCATGAATTAAAAAAACCATGAATTTTTAAAAATCATGACTTAAAAATCATTAATTTCAAATAATGTTCAAGAATTTGAAAAAGGATGCACAAATGTAAAAAAATCATAGACTGGAATGTTTTCACGAACTTTATAAATATTCACGAACTTTATAAATGCAGAATTTGAAACCATGGCTTATGAAGGTTTTGAAGCTATAAGAGAGGAGGATGTTATTTTGTCTGAAGTTCCTTTAAGGATTAGTGAACCCACAGATGACCGTCAACTGGTCATCACTTGGTCGGTCAGTCAAAGCACAACAAAACCGCCAACGCGCCAACGCGCCTCCACCGCCCGACCCGAGGGTCAGAGTTTCCCCTGGAGCGACACGATGACCGGCGAGAGCCGCGATGACGCCTTCAAGAAGGTAACGTGCTACGCCGCCACCGGTCCGTTCGAAGATAGAACAGGTTTTCACCCCAGCAAACACTCACCGGCACCGAACGCCACACCCCTGCCACCTTGCCGCCCACACGGCCATGGTCACCGGGCAGCACCAAGCCACGGGCTCTGCCCATGAGCACCGCGCTACCACCACCAGGGCCGCCGCCCCGACATCCAAGACCTTGACTCCACCTCACCCGAGACCCGTCGCTACCCCAACCAAAGGGACGAGTGGAAAGGCCGCTCCTTTTCACACCCCTGGGCGGCCCCCCGCGCCGAGACCCAAAGGGCCGGCCAAAAAAGTCCTCCATCACCCGTCCTGCTGCACCGGGCGCGAGACGGGCTCGGTCCTGCCGCCGGGCGTGAGACGAGCTCGGTCTCGCAGCCACGGGCGCGAGACAAGCAGTGGACCGCAACTAGGAGCGGACCAGCCCTATGACGAGGGTAGAGCCCGGACGACGAGGGGAGGAATCAAAGGTCGAGGCAGGCCGCTCACAGATAATTAACGTCGGAGGGGACCGACCGCCGCCGTGAAACGAATCAGACCATCACCATGAGCTACCACCACGTTGTGGCAGCCCACATCCATGCCGAGACCCCGAGAAGCATCCCCGAGCCACCTTGCAGCAGCTGCGGTATGCCACCGAAGACGCAGCCCGCCTCTCGGCCATGGACGCCGGGCGTGCCTCCACCACCTTAGCCAGGTCGCCGCCGCCACCCACAGGTCCGCCGCCGCCATCACCCGGATCTGGGTAGGAGCACCCAGATCCGCCGCCAGCAAGGCCCCCGCCTCCGGAGCCCCAAGATCCGCCGCAAAGGAAGGGGAGGGGGGCAGGACCACCGGGATGCCACACGCCGAGGGGAGGAAGCAGAGCCCATGGACGGGCCGACGATCGTTGCCGCCTACGCAGAAGGCCACGCCCCGCGACGCATGCCTCCAGAGCGCGGGAAGAAGACGCCCCGCCGCCGCCTACGCCGTGCGGCCTTTGGCCGGCGACGCCACCGGCGGCGGCGAGGGAAGGGAGGCCGGGAAGGGGGGCTGGGAAGCGGCGGCGCTAGGGTTGGCTCCCAGAGTAGCCTGCGGGAGTGACTCGAGAGCGGGGGGGAAGGGTTCTTTTTCAGATCTGTGTTTTGTGTAGCCCCAGATATAGTAAGAGGAACCATGGACTCGGACGTTTGGTCTACGGGGACCCTATATGAAAAAAAAAGTAATTGAACAAAAAGTCAAAAAATCTGAAAACATATTTTGAAATAAACTTGACCCTCCATTGCACTTGTGAGAAAAATTTCACAAAAAGAAAATCCCCATTTGACCAAAATAGTGTGAATAGTTACCTATAATAGCAAATACATTTTATCTTTTTCGTTATGAAGTCAATGTTGGGTTTTTTCCTTGAAAAATTATATACCAATGCAAAAGTAAGTCAATTTTATTCTAAAAAACTTCAAACTATTTTGACTTTTTCTTTAATTATTAACAAAAATTCACCACTAACCAAAGTGTATTTCCCGAGGAACCATTAAATTACCAGACGCATAGTGAAGTTTCAAGCCATGGACAACACATGAAAAACTAACTCAGCCAAAAAACACTTGAAGAGTAAAGCCCCATCCCTCCCGCGTCGCCCCGCGTGCGACGGGGAGGGCGACCACGTCGCCGCCGCCAGAGGCCTCCTCCACCCCGCTCCTCCTCCCTCGCCGCCGCCACAGGGTGCGGCCAGGCAAAGCCTGGCTGGCGCCGGCGGAGGCGGGGCATTCTCGTCTCCTCACGCGGTGGCCCCGATGCGGGACGGGGCGGCCACGGCGGGATGCGGCACTGGCGCCGGGCGCAGCGGCGCGGCGGCTCTCTGGCGCAGTCTCGGCGGCGGCTGAGCGTGGGCCGTGTGTCGGGCGACGCGGTGGTGGGGAAGCATGGTCGTGGAGCCGGCTCGCCCTCGTCTTCGATCTGGATCGGGTGGGGGAGGTGCCTGGCGGGCGGTGCGGGCTGGAGCTGGCGCGGACGCCGGGGGACGGCCCCGGTGCGGTGGTGCGGAGCGGCGCGCTCAGCCATGGCAGCCCGCTGTGGAGGCGGGCGACAGTGGCGTGGCGGCGCAAGATGTGGGCGCGTGCGATGGCGTGCACGGCGGATCTGGCCTGGCGGAGCTTGTGGGCTATGCTGCTCCTTCGGCGGCGGCTTTGAGTGGTGCCATGGGCCGGCTTCGTCAGAGGGGATTGGAGGATGCTGGGGTGGCGGCCCCGGGCCTGACGCCGCCTGGTCTTGCTGGCGGTCTGGTCGTCGTGCGTGGATCTTGTTCCTACTTCGAGGATCCACGCCGAGTGGTGGTGGTTCTGCCGATGAAGCGGGAGGTGCTGCGGCTGGCAGGTCACTGATAGCCGGTGGACGTCGACCATGGGGATTGTGTGATGTGCAGTGCTTTGGATCTGCTCGGATTCAAAGGTGTGATGGAGCTCCGGGCGAAAGTCCAGCCCCGACCTTGGGTCGGTGCCGGCAACGGCGGTGCCATAGCGTCGTTCCCCTTCTTGAAGGCGTTGCCGTGGAGCTCCATTGCACGACTCTCCGGGAGAAATCTCTAGCTTCAGATGGTCGAAGCGGGCGATGACGGCGGCTACGTCGCTTCCGTCTTTGAGGCATCGCCTTGGAGAGTCAACATACTGCAGTTTGCATGAATCTCTTCGTCGTCGGGGACAGTGGACGTCGGGGCGGCGGCTCCGTGTGGTTTCTGATTGTGCGTCAAGATGGCGATCTCGGGAACAATGTGAGTTGCAGCTCTATGAGGTGGGGCTCTATCTCGACATTGGTTGGGTGGCATCCTTGTCCCGCTTGGGCGGTAGGGGTGTCGACTCAGTCGATGCGCCCTAGAGGGGGCGATCTGACTTTACGTCAGGGCGGCGGCCCCAGATGCGGTGCGACATTCGTGGTCTGCGAGCGGTTGCCCTGAGCAGCGTGGGCTGCGGGCAGCTGGGTTGTGCGGCGTTGCTGCTCGAGGGAAGCGGTGGTATGTCGGGGCGGCGGCCCCGGAAGGCGGTGCCGGTTGATTGCGCTGGGCGCGACGGAGCGGTGGATGTCGGGGCGGCGGCCCAGAATCATTGTGGCGACCAGACTTCTATGGCAACGATGATGGTGGAAGCGATGGCGGCGATGCGGCAATGTTTGCGATAGTCGGCTCTTCTCCGGCGTGTCCACGGTATTGCCTCGGTTTGTTTGTTGGTGTGGAGTCGAAGCTGCGGCGGCAGGGCCCTGTGGTGTACGATGACTGGTTTCAGGTGGCCCTTTCGGCGATCTTCCATGGCGCCAGCCGTGCCTGGTTCTGTTCTTCTGAGTTCTCCGTCAGAGTCGGAGCCGCGTTGTCTGGTTGTAAGTCGACATGTTGTCGATTAGGGTGGGATTTGCCCTGTGTGTTTCAGTCTTTGGGAGTGGGCTTGGCCCTTGTTCCGGTTTTCGCCCGGTTTTCCGTAATTAACTGGGCAATTCTCTTCTTCTTAATTAATAGATGAGGCAATCTTTACCTCCGTTTCGAAGAAAAAAACACTTGAACCGAGGCAGCCGAGGAAGAAGCGCCATCCATGATCTGGCCCAGCATGTTGTTCCCCTCCTCTTCGGTCCACGAGTGTGGCTGCGGCACGATGATCTCCCAGTCCCAGTACCCCTTGTCACGAACATGCCCTTCCGTGAACACGGCAACACACCGCAGCGCCGAGCACGCTCCCATGACGAACCTGATAAGGTAAACCTTGTTAATTTGGGAAGCGTTCCTACTCCCTCGAGGGGAGCCGCGTGTGCTATATATTGATTGGGGCAATAGCCATGCCTTGGCGTACAAGATGATGCAACCCGCAGGTTGTTACAGGAGAGTTTAAGATAGATACAAGAGATAGAGGAAGGTTGAGATTACAACAGAATATTTCATCTAACACCCTCCCTTAATCTCAGCTATCCTAAATTAAGATTTCTCTTAAACTCTTCAAATGGTTTAGCTGCAAGTGCCTTGGTGAATCCATCTGCTACTTGGTCTCTAGAAGGAATAAACCGTATCTCAAGTTTCTTTGCTGCAACTCTTTCTCGAACAAAGTGAAAATCAATTTCTATATGTTTGGTTCTTGCGTGAAACACTAGATTTGCAGACAAGTATGTTGCTCCCAAATTGTCACACCATAAACACGAGATGCGGTTTTGCTTAATTCCCATTTCTTCAAGTAATGACTCAACCCAAATGATTTCTGCAGTAGCATTCGCCAAGGACTTATACTCAGCTTCTGTACTTGATCTTGACACTGTGGCTTGTTTTCTAGCACTCCAAGAGACAAGATTAGGACCAAAGAATATTGCAAAACCTCCAGTTGATTTTCTGTCATCACTGCAACCTGCCCAATCAGCATCAGAGAATGCACTTACAAGAGCAGAATCAGAACGTTTGAAGTGAAGTCCTATTCCCATAGTATGCTTGACATATCTTACAATTCTCTTAACAGCTGTCCAGTGTATAGTAGTAGGTGCATGTAAATACTGACAAACCTTGTTAACAGCAAATGAGATATCTGGACGTGTAAGAGTTAAGTACTGTAGTGCCCCAACAGTGCTTCTGTATCTTGTACTTTCTTCCTCCTGAAGAGGTTCCCCTTCATATGCTGAGAGTTTTTCTGAGGAAGACAAAGGTGTAGATGCAGGCTTGCAATTTTTCATACCCATGCGAGACAGAAGCTCAGTGACATATTTCCCTTGATTCAATACTATGCCATCTTGAGTTTTCTTGACCTCAATGCCTAGAAAGAAGTGCAAGTCACCTAGATCCTTTAAGGCAAACTCCAAGCTCAAATCATGCAAAAGGGCATTAGTAGCACTTTGTGAAGAACTCGCAACTATTATGTCATCAACATAAATAAGCACAAAGATAACTACTTTTGCTTTGTTATAGATAAACAGAGATGTGTCAGCCTTGGACGCAATAAAACCAAGATGTCTTAACTGTGAGCTCAATCTGGAGTACCATGCTCTGGGTGCTTGCTTCAAGCCATATAATGCCTTGTCCAGCTTACACACCCAATGTGGTTTTGTCTTACTCTCATACCCAGGTGGTTGTCTCATGAAAACCTCCTCTTCCAGAACACCATGCAAAAACGCGTTCTGTACATCTAGCTGCCTTAAGCTCCATCCCCTGGACACAACAATAGATAACACAAGTCTAATAGTTGCAGCTTTAACAACAGGACTAAAGGTATCCTCATAGTCTATCCCATAGCGTTGTTTAAAACCTTTTGCAACTAACCGTGCCTTATATCTGTCAATAGAACCATCTGCCTTTTTCTTAATTCTATACACCCATTTGTAGTCAATAATATTTTTACCTCTCTGGCTAGGTACAAGATGCCAAGTCTTATTCCTCATGAGAGCAGAGTATTCTTCATCCATTGCTTTCTTCCATTTAGAATCACCAAGTGCATCATTCAATGTTGATGGTTCCCCTGAAATACACAACATGACATAGGGTACAATGCCATCTCTTCTTATTTTTGGATTACGTATACCTTTCTGTAACCGGGTCATCACCCGTGTGGAGACTGCCGGTTGCTGCACAGGTTGTTGTACAGAAGTACTAATTGCAGAAGATCCGCCTGGGGCTGCTGCATGCGCTGGCGCAGGAGATCCGCTGAACTCTGCATGCAGTGGCGCAGTGGATCCAGTAGATCCTGGTGTGGCCGCCCTTCCACCGGACAGCCTGGAGTCCACAGATTGCCTGGGCGCAGGAGATCCAGTCCCAGCCTGCAGGTGCATGTGCGCGGGCCGCGAGGCGGATCCACTGGTCCCGCTGGCTGGAGACGTGTCGACCCGCGAGTCGCCCATCCAGAGATCTGGGCTGTCGCTATCGGATGCGTGATCCAAGGGCGATCTCCTCGTGGGATCCAAGACCTGCGACCGTGCAGGGGTGACAGGCGCCGCCGGATCGCCTTCGTGCTCCGCGCCAGCCTCGTCTGCTTCTGGAGCATAAAATATAGCATCATTTTGGACAATATTTTCATGATTTTGATCATTTTGACCTCCGTTTTCTGCAAGAACCTGCACAGGCATAAGAGCAGAACTGGTACTAGCAGAATTATCATCATATTCATTAGTACAATTGTCGCCCCCTTGATCAAAATTCCGAAGACTTGGTGGAAGGAGGAGAAATTCCTTTCTAAGGAGGGCACCGGCATTAGGGTGAAGGGATGCAAACGGAAACAGAGACTCATCAAAGACAACGTCTCTAGATATGTATACTCGACCGGTAGGAACATCAAGGCACTTGACTCCTTTGTGCATGGGGCTATAACCTAGAAAAACACACCGTTTAGAGCGAAACGCAAGCTTGCATGTGTTATAAGGCCGAAGATTAGGCCAACATGCACAGCCAAAAATACGAAGAGAAGTATAGTTTGGTGTGATGTCAAGGAGTCGCTGGATAGGAGTTTCTAACTTGATGACCTTACTAGGAAGCAAATTGATGAGATAGGTGGCAGTGAGAAATGCCTCATCCCAAAATTTGAGAGGCATGGATGCATTGGCTAGCAATGCTAGTCCTACATCAACAATATGACGGTGTTTTCTTTCAGCAGATCCATTTTGTTGGTGAGCATGAGGGCAAGAAACATGATGAGAGATGCCAAGTTTTTGAAAGAAAGAATGAAGTTTCTCATACTCACCACCCCAATCTGTTTGCATAGCAATGATTTTAGAGTTTAGTTTGCGTTCAACAAGACTTTGGAAATTGATGAAAACTTGGAACACATCTGACCTCTTCTTTAATAAGTAAATCCAAGTAAATTTACTATAGTCATCAATAAAACTTACATAATAGGAGAATCTACCAACAAAAGTGGGAGCCGGTCCCCATACATCGGAAAATATAAGTTGCAATGGTGCAGTTGATATGCTAGTAGAAATAGGGTAAGGCAACTGATGACTCTTTGCTTGTTGACATGGATCGCAAACAGACTCAACACTAGGCTCGTATGAGAGCTTATTTTTGCTAAGGACATATCTAACAATGACTGAAGACGGATGACCCAAGCGACTATGCCACTTCGCGGAAGATGGCTTGGTGACAACATAGGCTTGTTTATTGGACCATGATGATGGTGATGATGATATGAGTGGGTAGAGGCCTCCCACACACCTTCCTGTAAGAATGATTCTCCTCGTGGCCAAGTCCTTAACCAAGAAAAAAGACGGATAGAATTCTATGAGAACATGATTGTCACGAGTGAATCGATGAACAGAAAGGAGATTTTTGGATGCTTCGGGAACATGTAAGATATTTTTGAGATGCAAATTTTTTATGGGGTTTTGAACAATTGAACTACCAATATGTGTAATTGCCATACCAGAACCACTTGCCGTGTGAATTTGATCACCTCCATTGTACTTCTCCCGCATCGTCAGCTTGTCAAGTTCGCCGGTGATGTGGTTGGTGGCTCCGGTGTCGGCATACCAGTTGGTATCGACGCTATAGGTGGCTGCATGCGCCCCCTTTTCTTCTGGTTCGGCATCTTCATAACGCCACCAGCAAGCCCGCGCACCCCCTGGATGATGCTTATAGCAGATTTGGCACTCAGGGTGGTCGCGTTGCTGCTGATCACGTCCTTGTTGTGGCTGCTGTTGTTGTCGTGGACGTCCTCTGTAGCTACCACCACCGCGAGCAGGAGAGGGCTGGCGATCTCCACGACCGCGTCCCCTTGATCCCCACCCACGATAGGGTCTACCACGAGCCTGACTCTGGCCTCTGTAGGCCGCGTTTGCAGAGGTGTGGAAGCCGCCTGAAGATGCATCGCCCAACATCTCCATCCTCTGATCAAAGGTAGAGATTTGGGCAAACAGATCATCGGCGGTGATTAAGTTCTTGACAACGCCCACTGCCGCAACTACAGGATCATAGTCACGGTCCAATCCTGCGAGGATGTAATCCACCATCTCCGGGTCGGACACCGGACGACCAGCGGCTGCTAGTTCATCGCCAAGATTCTTCATCTTCGCCATGTAGGCGCTGCTTGACATGGTACCCTTCTTGGTGTTGGTGATCGCAATCCTCAGATTCGTGATCCGAGATTGAGACTGCGAGGCGAAGATGGTAGTCACCGCTGTCCACAGATCGAAGGTGGACTCCTTCCCGACAACCTGCGCAAGGATTTCTGGCGACATGGAATTCAGTAAATATGAAAGAACCTGCTGGTCTTTGGCGATCCAGGGTCCATACAGGGGATTCGGCGCCATGGCCGAACTCTTGTCTGCCTGTGCGACCTCCACCATCTTGGGCGGAGCAGCGTCGCTGTTGTCCAGCAACCCAGTCACCTGCGCACCTCGCAGGGCTGGGAGAACTTGCGCTTTCCAGAGGATGTAGTTTCCTCTGGCTAGTTTCTCGGACGGCGGCGCACCTAGGTTGAGTGCTACGGCCGTTGAGGAAGACATGGTGGCTGCGATGATATGGTTCTGTGATTCGATTTGTGTGCGTTTTGTGGCTAGATGTATAGGAAAGAGGATGCTCTGATGACCATGTTAATTTGGGAAGCGTTCCTACTCCCTCGAGGGGAGCCGCGTGTGCTATATATTGATTGGGGCAATAGCCATGCCTTGGCGTACAAGATGATGCAACCCGCAGGTTGTTACAGGAGAGTTTAAGATAGATACAAGAGATAGAGGAAGGTTGAGATTACAACAGAATATTTCATCTAACAGCCTCGCCGTCCCCTCGAAACCGACCATCACGAACTCCTTGAGGCCATGGTGCCGAGGCACGGCAGCCCCCCAGCTTATCTCATCGTCGCCGGGTTCCTTCGCGCAGGCGGCGACGTGGATATGGAGGGTCTCGAGGGAAGGCGCCGCCTCGAGGAGGAGCCGGGGCCACGAGACGTCCCAGGACGAAGGCACGTCGGCGACCAGAAGCCTTGTCAGGTTAGGCAGCAGCGACGACGACGGGTGGCTCCACGGCGCGATCCACCTCTCCGGGCCGGTGAATCGGATAATGAGGCTGGCAATGTCCGGGGTCCGTGTCCGTCCGATGAAGTCGAGCACCGTCCTTGTCGGCTGGGCGTCGGAGAACCAGGCGAGGTTGCACTGGCTGAGGCGGGGAAACGAGGCGGCGGACTCGAAGGACACCCTGGTTCCGAGGGAGGCTAGTTTCTCGAGGCCGGGAAGGGCCGCCATGCGTATCGTCTTCAGGAACTCGCACCTGTCGACGACGAGCTCCCTGATCCGCGACATGGGGGCGTCGACGGTCAAGACCTCGGTGCCGCGGCAGACGCAGCACACGAGGTGCAGCACCTGCAGCTGCGGGCACGAGGCGAGCACGGCCTCGTACGCCGCGACGGGCACCGATTCCGGCATGTCTTGCAGGACGAGCTTGGTGAGCGCGCCGTGCTCGTGCAGCGGCGGGAGCGCGGCGCAGCCTGCGAGCTTGAGCTTCCACAGGCGGGACGCGCGGGGACGCTCGCAGAGGCCGTGGCCGGGGAAAGCGTGGGCGGCGACCGGCTGCGTGTAGAACGGCGTGGCGACGGCCTCCAGACTGCTGACCCCCCAGTCGTCGATGGCCTTGACGACGAGCCGGTTAATGAGGCCGCTGCTATTGTCGGCGGAGAAGAACTGGAGCCTCAGCCGGCGGAGCCTCCGGGGAGCGTCCAGCAAGAGGCGGCTCTGGATGAAGCTGGTCAGGGCGCGCATGGCGCGGCGCTCGTACCTCATCAAGTTAGCCAGGACACTCTCATCCGTGGGGTCGTCGATCCTGAAGCACGTCGAAGACATTGAAGTCCAAGGCGGGGAGCTCGGGAGGAAGGCGGGACCAGCGCCTGGACAGCAACGCAGTGCCGAGCGCCGAGCGGGTGTCGACGCGGCGCAGGATGAGGAGGAGGAGATCATCGGGGAGGGCGCTGATCCTGTCTTCGCCGCCGCCGCGGACCGCCTTCGGCGGCCGCCGGCGTGAGATCCTCCGACCCGTCCCGCGTCCCCTGGCCATGGGTCAACTGTGCGACCTACAGATCGAGTAATGTTGCTGGCTCGATGTCGCGGACGATGAACTGGAGCCTGTTGAAATATTGATGTTTGAATCCCGTACGTGTAGGGCCTGGCGTTGTTATTGAATTCTCTGCGTATAGTTGTGAACTTGTGATAGATACGTACGGCTCAACTTTTGTATATCAAGTTCTATCTGAACACCTTGCAAAAGAAAAAAAGTTTTATCTGAACAGACCGCATCTCTCTATAATCTATTTGTGAAGGTTTCTTTTTAAAACAAAGCAAAAGACTTGCCATTTTCATTGAATAAGAAGATGATGTTTGTTTTGAACCCCGAGCTTGTATAGTGCGACGCAAAAACAAATCACTGCGTCTGAATCTCTGAAATCGGTACTCTATACTCATGATCTCGGTCAAACAAGACCCTGTATTTGTTTGACGGCCAGAAAAAAGATGATCCAAGATGAAATCAATGGATACTCTCACCGACTACATTGGCCCCACCAATCATATCCATACTCTATCCCAATCATCCCTCTGTACATGGGGTGTGATAGGCGCCAACCGGCAGATCCCAACCCTGGATCGTTCGGCTCCCCCACTGTGTGATCTGACGCCAACCCCACCGCACCAAAACGCGCCACCACCAACGACACCCGGGGCCATGCTCGTGCGGCAGCAGCACGACGCGTGGTTGTGGAGGCAGTCCACGGCCCGACCTTGCTGGAACCGAGCAGCTGTGCCAAAACATTCCCAACTTTTAGGAGAATTTCACTTGCCAGCTTCTGCATGAACTAGGGATGCACACATCCTTTTTAGTATGAGTATGAAAAAAAAATCTTGAAGTGTAGTCCCACCACACATCCAGTATGGTTCCCAAAGAACTTTTTTTTCTGTGAGAGGGCGCTGAAAATTTCAGCGCTATACAGTACGCGTTGACAGAGCATTTCGTAGCAAAAGCTAATAATTTACAGTTGCAAAGGTCTGCCACAACATCATAATGTTCCTTACGTATGCTAATCTTTCACTGTTTCAATTCCACCACACCAAAATTATCCATTCCTGCGTGTAAAGGAAACAGAGCTGCAGTGCCATTTCCCCCATCCTTATGATTTACAGAGAAGACAGAGTTGTCCTTAACTAACTAACCCAAACGTCCAATGTACACTTCGTAACTAACCCTATCCAACCTTCCAGATGTACACTCCGATTTCAACCTTGTAGATTTCAAGGCTATAGACCTAAGAAACGTGAAACGCGGTCGGCAAGGTTGGCGATGACGAACCCAGAAAATACCTGCAAAGGCAGCACACGGGCAGACAGAGTAAAACAAATGGCAAATGCAAATCAAGAGTGATCTTGAGCAGATAGAGAGGTTGACATAACTGAATACGGGGATGCAACTAACTATCTTAACTTTCGAAATAATAACACCAGTTTTTATCACTGTCTATGCATCAGAACTGGTTACAATTATAGCTTTTCAGCAGAACCTGGAATAAACAGTTCTGAGATGCAGGGCAAAACAGTTAGTTACCTGGACAGAGCCAAAAATGTAGACTGCTGAATAATGTCGACCGTGGATGACCATGTCAGCAACCATTGCTAGTGGAATTGTGAGCGACATGCCTAACGTGGCCACCAAGGGATTAGTCCAAACCACGGAAAGAGCCCTGCGAAAAAGTTCAGTTGTCAAAACACCGCAGTTATGCAATATTGTTAAAAAAACATTAGCCTTCTGTTCATGCGTACCAGAAGTAGTCCGATAGCACGCTCCCAATAAGGCCATTTGCCAGCACCACTTCATCCACTTTAGCTGAGTGGGGCATTGTAAACTTTGGCTCAATGCCAAGTGCAGTTAATGGCCACACTGAAAAGATACAAGCACTTCAGGATATTGGTATATTTAGACCAAGAAGAACAAGCTATAAATACATGCAAACTACATGTGGACCTCCACACAAAACTATTCCTGACCAATTCTACCAATATACGAAATAAAATGTTGGCATGCACAACATACAGAACATTTTGGATCATGAACGAGTGAATTCAGCCAGTCCCTGTAGCTTTCGATGAGACTCACATCCAATGCCAAAAGGCTTGTATGTCAGCAGTTTATGTTTAGTACTCCCTCCATAAAGAAATATAAGAGCGTTTATAGATCACTAAAATAGCGATCTAAACACTCTTATATTCGTTTACAGAGGGAGTACATGCTATTTATATCAATGAATATTTGAATATTGAGCACTATTAGAACTATAAAATGTGCAAAAGGGAAAAACCTTACCAAGCCACCAGAGAAGACAGAGACTGAAAAGTCCGAGAAAACCAAACAGTTTTTGGACATCAACCTTTTCTGATCCTTCTCCTCCAGCAAACTTTTTGAGAAGCACTGGAATGATGTGAAACAGTCACGATCAGGCGAGAACCAACCAGTGCATAGACTAAAAACTGAACAGAAGAGTGCAACAACTAACCAGTGAATAGACCATATGACATAGCTGACATAAGACCAAACATGTCACCTAGAAGAGTCCTCTGTGTGGCCCTGCGGTTGTAAAGCTCAAGAATTAGACAGTTGGCAAAGCCATTAGTCCATCCCCAAAGTTCCATGCTCATTAAAATAGGCTCATATTTATTTATTTTTTTGCTGGTATAACTGGCTCATTAATTGCCCCATGGAATAGGAATGCCAAATGTTTTTAGTTTCTCCTTTTCAAGAAAAATAATTTGATTGCAGCTGACCATCTTTACTAAAAAGAAAGCAAGTGAACAGCTGAGAAGCTAATTAGGTATGGACAATATACAGCCCACTTGGCAGTTGGTACCAATGCACAACTGAGAAGCTAAATTAAGTATGGACAGTATATAGCCCACTTGGCAGTTGGTACAAATGCACAGCTGAGAAGCTTAATTGCCAGGGTAAACCCACTCACCCTGAATTGCTTACTTCTGATTCATCTGTTGCCCAAGTCTGGCCCATAGTTGTCATTGCTACACCGGCCATGCTAACAAAAACAGCAATAACTTTGGCAGCATTTATGGAATCTTGGCCAAGTAGCACACCAATGAAAAGGGTGAAGAGCCCCGAAGTTGAAGATAGTACAGTAGTGCTTGCCACACTAGTTCTTGCAAGTGCAGCATTTGACAAATACTGCATCCAAAGCATAAGGGAAGATGAGTAACTGTATCGATCAAAATACGGTCTGTATGACTGAAATCAAACTATTTCATGGATCACAAGTAACAGGCAAGATAACTGGAAATTTACCTCTGTAACAAACCATATGGGACAAAGATACAACCCATAAATTGCAATCTCCTTGGTGGAAAGCTGTTGCTCCTTCAAAACCTCACCCTCACATTCACCAATTCCACAAATAAGCGGTTTCGTCTCTTCTAGTACAGGAAGGTCCACATCAGTAATTTTTATCACCACGGTTTTCTGTGGTTCCATTTCGAGCATCTTGTGAAATTCACCATTCTTCAGAGGAGCGCTGCCGCCAAAGGAAGATTTGCTCGCGATTTTTGAGGCTTTGCTGCTTCCAGAATTCCTTCTCAACAATCTGTATATAAAATCCTTGAGAAATGCCAACGGGATGTAGATGACCATAAGGGAGGCCCCCAAGTAAGTAATTGCAAATGGTTGCTTGTAGTTAGCGAATATCCCCTGCACACAGAAGTTCAGTTCAGATACTAAAGTTAAATTTTACTTCATTTGACTAGAGTTTTTTATAAAAAGGAACAAAACAAACTTTCATTTAAGAGTAAAAAGCATATGCTCTCCTTATGAACTAGTATGGTGGGTTCACATGATGTTATTGAGTTAAATGCAAAACAAACTTTCATGTAAGGGTAAAAGCATGTGCTCTCCTGATGAACTAGTAGGGTGGGTCCATGTAATGCTCTTCAGTAAAATGTAACTACTGATTGCCAAAACTGAAGTATGGTTCCTTGCAATCAGGGGCGGAGCCAGGCCAACTACGCGCCCTGGGCCGCCTCCAAGCACTGCCCCTGGAGTTGTGCCTCGCGTCTCGGGGTAGCACTATAGTTACCAAAGAAGTTGGACCTCACGCCCCGGGCCCAGGCCCTGGGGGCCTGGGTCCTGTCTCCGCCCCTGCTTGCAATGATGCATTAGGTGAGCAAGAATATCACAACCACCTACAATCATCCAGGTATTGGTGATGCAAAGTGTCGCAACCAACTCAAGCAAACTAGCACTTGGAAGGTAAAGACTGAAATGTTGACAGATGCACACATCCATGGAGCATTCACGGCAATTTTTCCTTTTATACAGACATCCATCCACATACGCAACAACTCTCTACAGCAAATTCCTCCCGGACACCCGGTGGCAAAAACCACCAAATCCAGGTCGAAAAATAGTACTCCCTGTGTTCCCAAATATTTGTCTTTCTGGGCATTTCAAAAGGACACAACATACGGATGTATGTATTTTAGAGTGTAGATTTATTCATTTTACTCCGTATGTAGTCACTTGGTGAAATTCTAGAAAGACAAATATTTGGGAACAGAGGGAGTATACTAGAACTAAAAATATATCGATGTGCAGGCTCGGTCGTATTCTAGATGCTGCCATAACATCCCACCATCGTGAACAATTATCTATTGCAGGAAAGCCTTCTGAATGACACTAAACAATTCAGATGAAGAATAAATGCGCTTTAAAATGCCCGCGGAAACTATCAAAGCAGAGCAGCCAAGATCCAGAGGCCTCCAATAAACAATCCCAATGATAAAGTACAGAAAAGGAACAGCAAGCATGTGAGGAAGAGGAGAAAAAGGGTCTGCTTGACAGGACAAGACCATACCTGCGTGACCTCGGCGGAGGTGACCCATATGAGCACGACGGCGACGATGAGGACCAGCCCGGCCCGGTACTTGAGGTTGGGACCCATGCCGCCGCGACTCGCCCTCCGATCCTGCTGCTGCTGTGCGGGAGGAAGAGGCGGCGGAGGCGAGCAATTTAACCGCGCGCGTGTGGGGAGCTGGGGAGTGGAGTTCACCTGCCCGGCCACATGCTTGCGGTGGACTGAGTGGGTGAGCTCCGCGTTGGCGCCCCCGGCCTCATCGCCCGCCCCGCTTCGCTCCCCACGGAAAGAGAGAGGGGTTCGGCGAGGAGGGAGGAGAACGGTTTTGGGGGCGGGGGTGGGGTGGGGTAAAGCCGGGGTGACCTACCACCGGAAGTTTCTACTCGATTGGAGCCAGACGAGGAGTCAAGCGACGGGGAGCGCACGCGCACGGCGAAGGTGGCGAGTTTTTTTGGAGGGGATCGGGGCGAGGTGGTGGCGCGCGCGCGCTGGGGTGGGCTGGGGTATTTCAGGGACTCTGCTTCTCGGGGGTGCCGGATACGGACGGGGCGGGGGCGTTGCTGTCCGGGCGGATGCGGGCGGGGGCCGCTCTCGGTCTCAGACTCTCAGTGGGATCGGGATGGCTTCGGGTGGCGGGATTCGATTGGGACCCGGTGAGCGCGTGCGGTGCGAGGAGAGGGGAGTAGTGTTCCGTGCCGGCCCGTGCGACTCCGATGCAGGGGGGTGGAAGCTGTGTCACGCGTTGGGGATTGTGGTGGGGAAGAGTGTGATGATTAGTGGCGTGCGTGTTCAAAAGAGAAAAACAAATGGTGGCGTGCGTGCTACCGGATGTCCTGGTCACGGTGCTGGAAAAGGTGCCGCGGTGGGTTAGGCCGTTGGCAGTACGTTGGCGCTGCCGAATCAGGTTCGTTGGTCAACTGGCATTTGAATTTTGATCGATGGCTCATCTGGTTACGTGAGCAGCAATATCTTAGCAGTGTCAATGTGGTTCGCTTTCTCCTTCTATAAAGCTAAGGTACGCAATTTGCGTACCCTCGAAAAAAAAAATGTGGTTCGCTGGCGTTTCACTCAAAGTAAGCCAGTGGAGCGAGTCAAGAAACACTTAATAATACGTGGAGTTGATAAGCAGGCCAAGTGTTTTATAAAGTCGACCTTGCGTAGGCGTGACAGCGTGAGGTTTACTGACTTGGCGTACCTGGCGTTTATTAGTGGAGCGAGTCATGGAACTTCTCCTCCGTGTGAAGAACAATCCTGGCCACGGACGGCTCACTGCTTCTGCATCTTGCTTTGATATATAGCAGCTATATACTGAAAATCCGACTGCGTGGACATCGCTAGCTTATGATTTGGTGGACCATGACGTGCCCTCTACAACATTATAGTTGTGATTGCCTAAGCTTCTACTGGTACTTGGAACGGGACAGTTTTCTAACGAACCTTCCTACTAAATTAGACCGATAGATAATACTCTTTGTCTTAAAATATGTGTTTCAATTTTAATACAACTTTGTATTAAAGTTAATATAAAGTTGAGACATTTATTTTGGGATGAAGGGAGTAGAATAATAGATGCTTCACGAAGCATTTGAGTGACACCAACGAGGCCACGCCGACGACCACCACCCTCACGCGTGCACAGCTAGTTCGGTGATAAGCTAAAAAGACGAGCAATTCGGGTACGACAGACACATCCGTGCGTACATCAAAGATAGCATGTTCCCTGTCCCTGAAACTCACACATAAATGAGAAGACATGCAGCTATATCCCCAGTCCTTTTCCGATAACAATGCCTAAGCAACTGCTGATACAAAGAATGCAGGACGTTCTGGAGAAGATCATTGAGACGCCGGTATGAATCCGGAGGGCGTTCTAGAGAGCTTGTAGCAGGGAGCACACGTTCTCTATGCAAGCAGGGTAGAAAGGCACACGAATACGGTTAAGGAATGCACATAGTACCATCAATCGAGTTTGCTAGTTTTATTTTACTCCCTCCGTCCCAAAATAAATGTCTTGAAGTTAATACAAATATGTACTAGAGCTAGTACAAAATTGAGACACTTATTTTGGGACGAAGGGAGTACTTAATTCAACTAAAACCTAGTTGCTCCCGCGGGTGGCTGGGCGAAACCCTAGCCGTCGTCCGCACCTTTTCCTCGCACCCCTCCCCACACCGCCGCCGGAGGGCGCCGCCGAGCGAAGCCCAACTGATGTCGGCGGCGGCAGGGCCCCTTATCCCTCCTCCCCTGGTGGCTACAACACGGAGTGTGGTGGGCAGGCGGGGAGCGTGGCGTTCCGGCAGGGCGTTGTGGCGGCATCTCGGACGGCCCGGCCTTGGGCGCGGTGGTGCGTGGACACGACGATGGCTGCGTGGCGAAGGTGGCGGGGCGGGTCAGGACGGCGTGATGGCGGGGCAGCTGGTGCCGGTTCCGCCAGATCTGGCGCTTGGAGTCATGGGTTGTGGGCAGCAAGGGCCGATGTACTCCGCCGTGGCGGCGATGGCGACGGGGTAGTGGAGGCAGCGGTGTGGTGGCGGTCCATTTGCTCTTGTCGCATCACGACAATGATCTGCATGATCAGTCCTCCTTGATCTGGCCGTCGACATGTTTTGGAATTACTGCCGAAGATCTTGCCCAAGGCTATTTGGATCGCATAGTATCCGGTCGTGCTCATCCATATCGCCCTACGTGGCTCCAGGGGGGCGCGGTGCAAAGCTATGTTGTTTATTGACACCATGGGACATGTCGACATCTCGATTTCCATAGCACAGACAGCGGCAGAAAGTCTTGATGGCTAAGATTAGAGGATCAGTAAGGCGGAGGGAGCCTTATAGGCGATGTAGTCAGCCTGGCGTTTGATAACTTTCAGTAGCAACAGTGTTAAATGAGGGCTGCAACATAGGAGGATTTCATTGTTGGTGGTGCTCCTCGAGTGCCAAGTCATGACTTTCAGGGTAAAAACCTAAGGTCTGGCCTTCATTGGTTGTGTCTGGCAATTGCCTTGTTGAAGATATTATTTTGAGAGCTCGGTCTTTCTCGAGGGTGAAAACCTATGATCATAGATCGGGTGATGACATCACTCGTGCAATCTTTTCTTCTTGAAGGCGTCGCTTTTGGAGCCTTTTATGATTTCCGGTTGTTGCAGGTGCTGTCTTTGGTGGTGGTTGTGTGCTGATGCTGAGAGGAGTTGATCACTTTGGCGAG